>NW_017670878.1:215791-243638 GCF_001879085.1 Nicotiana attenuata | reverse complement strand
TCCGATCTTATATTCTTGTAGTATATATAGTATGTTATGTATATATATTATAGCTTATAAAGAATTGCAAGTTAAACACAAAAAAATATTGCAAAGAGATATTCAAGGGAATGTCTTATAATTTTTATTACCAAAAGTGGCATATCTTTCTTAGTCTTGTTCATATTCATGTTTATATTTATAAATATCGCTCTTTACGGTTGCGCGAGGCCAACCTTTATAAGTAGGATTAAAAACTTTTCTAATATAATGCACAAAGTTAGGGTTAGAAGGAAAAGTATAGGGTAAGCACATAGCGGTAACCATCTTTGCTAATTCTTCGCGATCTTTATTAGGATCGTAATATAAAATACCACCGGTCACAGTGTTAATTCCTGGTTGAACTAGATTTGAACCTGTACTAGGGTTAACCGCAGTATCTACACTTGTCCCCTCTTGCTGCGCTTTCATTTGTAAATATTTAACTTTTTCTCTAGGGTGTGTTTGAATGTGCCTAGCCAAACTACCCGTACCGCTACAGTCTCCAGTATATTTATGCGCCAGCAATTTCCCACAAGTTTTACACTTAGCCTTATTTTGTTCTCTTACTTGAGTAAAAAAATTTCCAAACAATTGATGTTTCGAGGCGTTTAGAAGGTTGTCTATTAAAAGTAGGGGTTTCTACAGGTGGGTCGGGCGGGGCATCAGTTGGGTTATTAACAGGACTAGTAGGTGTATCATCTAAATCCGGTTGGGTTTCATCTACATCCTCATTTTCCTCATCATTTTCTAAGATAGTTTCATTAGGATAAAGAGCATTCATAACTTCTTCATTTAATTGTTGACCTGCTGCAACATTATGGCAAAATTCACTATCGGAAAATTGAAAACAAGGGTTATCACTATCAAGAATAATAGGAGCAGCAGGATGGGTAACAGGTCTGGGTCGGGGAGCCGGGGGAAGGGTAGTAGGTTGGCGACTACTTTCACCAATTTTAGCTTTTCCCTTACCACCAAACATTTTTTTCAAAGAAAATGCCATATTAATTACAATTATGCAAACTAAAACACAAAAAAATATATTCTTAAAACTTAAGAGTTGGAATGAGTTTACCGAATTGCCGAACAACTTCTTGAAAATTGAAAATCGTTGAAGACTTGAAGACTTGAATACTTCAATTCACCAACTTCACAATTTTTCACGAAATTGCAATAATAAAATAAGCAATTATAGAAGAGAAATTAGATATAGATTGAGAGAGATTGAGAGAGATTGATGAATTGGTGAGTAAAAATGAAAGAATGAGGGGGTATTTATAGTTGAGAATAGGGAAAAAGTGTAATTATATAAAGTTTGGGGTTAAAATAAAGTTTGGGGGCCAAATGGCTATTTTTTAAAGTGGCCAACGGATCAATTTTGAAGGCCAACGGCTAGATTTTAAAAATCTGATCGTTGGTCTTTTTTTTAAATTTTTTTATTTAAATTAGCCGTTGAGCCCGTTAGGCCCGTTGGGCCCGGTTGAACCGGCCCAGGCCCGCCTGCCGGTCCCGGGCTTAGCGGCCCCGGGCTCGTGGGCTCCTTGAAGTAGACCGGCCCGCCACGGGCCTTGCGCACCATTTGGGACCGGCCCACTGAGACCGGCCCACTAGGCCCATTTGGCCCATTTGGACCGGGGTCTCGGTCCGGTCCCGGGCTGAGCCCGACCCACAATGTAGCATTACGAAGGTTCGAGGAGTAAGGAAGTCCTCTTCTTCGCCTTCGATTAACTGTTGTTCCGATTTCGTCGAGGCTGGGAGTTGTGGTTGCTATCCTTACCTTTGGAGCTCGATTTCTCTGAGGCCAAGGGTTCTGGTATCGACACCACTTCCTCGATCGCAAATATCTCTTTTGCAGCATGCTGTTCTCCGTGGACTGTTTTCACTCCTTCCTCTATTAGGAATTTCATCATCTGGTGAAGAGTTGAAGGCACTGCCCTCATGTTGTGTATCCATGGTCTCCCGAGGAGTACGTTATACCTCATGTTACCTTCGATGACATGGAACCTGGTGTCATGTATGGTTTCGGCTATGTTTACTGGCAGGATAATCTCTCCCATTGTTGTTCACTTGCCATGTTTAAGCCATTCAGCACCCGGGATGTAGGTACAATCTGATCTTGCAGGCCGAGTTGTTCCACGACCCTCGATCTGATTATGTTCGCTGAGCTACCTGGATCCACTAAAACACGTTTAACTTGAATTTTATTTAAAAGGATAGCGATTACCAGGGCGTCATTGTGAGGCTGAGATATGTCTTCTACTTCCTCGTCACAGAATGATAGGACGTCCTCGGCCACATAACTCCAAGTCTGCTTTTCTCTTGTGATTGATACTTTGGTGCGCTTGAATATAGGTCGTTGAGGGACATCGACTCCGCCAATGATCATGTGGATTACATGCTGTGGTTCTTTTTGCTCATTTTTCCTTGCATCTCTCTCCCTGAAGTGATTCTTAGCCCGATCACTTAGAAATTCTCGAAGGTGGCCCTCGTTGAACAATCGTGCCACCTATTACCTTAGCTGCCTACAATCTTCTGTTCTATGGCCATATGTACCGTGATACTTGCACATCAAGTTCGGGTTTATTTGAGAATGATCGATTTGTATAGGCCTGGGCCACTTGGTGTCTTTGATTTTTCCAATAGCTGACACAATCATTGATGCATCTACGCTAAAGTTGTACTCCGATAACGAGGCACCTCTGCGGGATCGGTATGCTTATCGAATCCGTTTTTACTTACGAGTCCCCAAGATCTTTGACCCCGATCGTTTCTCTGATCGTTCCTGGGAGCGTTTCGACCTGAACCGTGGTTCCTTCCACCGACATACGGTTGATACCTTTCCCTGTTCGATCTCGATTCCCTGTTCATATCCCTCGGGGGACTTGGCCATAAACCTGTTAGGATGAACTGAACCCGAGGGGGCTCCAAATTGATCGTCCTCAACCCTGATTTTTGACTGGTAACGGTTGTGCACGTCTGACCACGTCACAGCTGGATACTCGATCAAGTTCAGCTTTAGCTGTCGAGAAGTAATCGAGCTTCGCTCGTTCAAACCCTGCATAAAGGCCTGTACTGCCCAGTCGTCGAAGATCGGAGGCAGTTCCATTCTCTCCATCTGAAACCTGGACACGAACTCCCTTAACAGCTCACCGTTCCTTTGTTTTATTTTGAAGACATCCGATTTTCTCGTGGCCACCTTTATGGCCCCGGCGTGGGCTTTAACGAAGGCGTCTACTAACATAGCGAATGAATCAATAGAGTTAGGAGCTAAGTTGTGATACCAAATCATTGCTCCTTTTGAGAGTGTTTCCCCAAACTTTTTCAACAACACTGACTCGATTTCATCATCATTCAAATCATTTCCTTTGATCCCACATGTGTATGAACTAATATGTTCGTTAGGGTCGGTTGTCCCGTTGTATTTGGGTATATCGGGCATGCGAAATTTCTTAGGAATGGGCATCGGAGCTACGCTCTGAGGGAATGACTTACGTATGAACTTTTTGGCATCTAGACCTTTCAAAACTGGAGGTGCCCCTGGTATCTGGTCTACACGGGAGTTATAAGTCTCCACCTTTTTATCGTTATCCTCAGGTTTCTTTTCTCCGGACTCGATCCTCTTAGTGATCTCTTCGAGCATTTTCATAATGGTGGGGTTAGTCCCCGAGTCGTTTCCATTTGGCCCTTCTGGCGTTGGTTCAGCACGTCGATTATTTTCATGTTTAGCTACACTCGGGGTCTTATTTTGACTTTGAAGTTGAGCGATGGCGATTTGCTGAGCCTGCAGCATCTCAAATACACTTGGAGGCTGACTCCCCCATCTCCTACTCCTGGTGTTCCTTCGTCCCCTGGTCGGGCGCCCCTTCGGGGTCTGTGCCTAGGTTGGTGTTTATAGCAATATGAGAGCCAACATCAACCGGTTCTATGTTTGGCACTTCCCCAGGGTTTATCGGTGGTACACCGACTCCTACATTGTTGTTCTCACCAAGACCTTCGTTGTCATGAACATGTGCGTTTTGTGAGCTAGACATGTTTCATCCTGAAAATAAAAAATTCTTGACATGAAAAAGTGTAAAAATAACGTGTGTAATAAGAATCAGTAAAGAAATAATCACTATTATCTTTAGCCCCACGGTGGGCGCCAAACTGTTTACCTCGAAAATATGAGTAACAATTAAATTTGATTTGTGGTTTTAAAGATATGTGATTTAATTCAATCCCAATTAATAATCGAGAAGTATGAAGTAGAAACGAAAGAGAAAAGTGAATCAAACCAATGTTACTCAACAACAGTGAACTCGAGCCAGGGACCTCGAGGTAGGCTTGGTATTATAAGAACAATTAAATAATAAAAATAAGTAAGAACAATAGAGCTAAAGGACAATGCTGATAAAAGCAGGCGAAAAAGGTAGAGAGTATATTCTTTTCTCAGTGATCAGATGATGTTACAAATGATTGGGGTCCCCTTTTTATTAGGAGATCCATAAATAAGGAATATTTCTATTTACAGTAGGGAATATTCTTGTTACAACTGTCTAACCGCCTAGTACGTCGTACGATCTTATTCCGGAATTTGCGCCATGATCTTAGGGACGTGGCAGGAATCTAACTCATTCTGTTACAAGCCCATAACGGTACTATTTCGGGGTCGAGCACACTTGGCCTCGGTATTCCTCGAACTCCTATCTTTGGGCATTGCACTCTGTCTTCGAGCTTGAATCTGGTCCACCAATTTCGAACTTGAGACGAAACCTCGAGCCTATAGATCGGGGCATATGATTTTGACCGTATATGATCGGGTAGCAAGTTTTTCTTGGAATCAACTCCTTTGCTGATATTATATCTTTATGTTTTGAAACAACAGCAAGATAGATATATACTCATTATAATTATTTTCCGAACTGTAACAAATAATTATTTTATGGTCGTTGCCATCTATGGTGTTCATCTTAGATTGGCCTACTGCGCGCAAACTTGGAGATAAAATGGACATCCATTTTTGAAGGTCAGACAAGATACAAAGATGCCATTTTTTATGAGGAAAAGTTATATGATGTGACAGATGAAAATAACCTACATGTATTCGAGTTGTCTGCACCTTATTATCCGAAAACAATCGAAACTACAGAACCACTAAGAAAAAAGAATTTCATGGAAAACGCTATTTGATCAATACTTCAATTGGGCTGCTCAGGTTCACCGTTATTTCAGAACCATAGGGAGCCTAGAATGTACAGTAGCATTTCTTTTTGCAAAGAGAAAAATTACTATTTGTTTTCTTAAAAATACTTATATGTAGACGTTGTTACTGTGAATTCTCATAAGTAGATAAATTAGTTTGGTAACAATGCATGCGCACACACACATATTGTTATTATTTTCTGAAGATTTGGAGCTTTGCACGTTATTATTTGAAAAGTATTGGCTCTAAAGGCTTGCTTGTGTCCAAAACTACTTGTCTTAAGTTTCAGTAGGTTAGCTACGTATTTGTAAAAGTTTTGGAACTTAATTTCAGATTAAAGTTCTTTCTGTAATTATAGAATCAATTTTATTATATCTGAGTTAACTCTTCCCGGTTTGCTTTTAATTTTCAAAGAGGTGGTAGTGTGTTTTTTATCATGGACAGGAGCGGAACTAGAGTACTAAGTGTTTAACCAGAAAATAGGAATTTTGGGTCAAAGTTTATTTTTTAGAAGAACTCGGGTTACTGATAATTAAATTTGGAACAAATAAGAAGAATTGAAATAAATGATAGCCGAATAGAAGAAAGCAAAGTAAATCAGTGTATTCCAATAATATTGTGTGTCTTTACAAATGTTATATCTCTCCTTTTATAGCTATCTCTCAGCAATACGTTTCCTTTTCTCTCATAATAGAGTCATTATGAGCAATTAATGTCATTTAATATAACGTTATAATTGGTAATCGTAATTGTTTCGTGAAGATTTTATAACGTTTTCCATCATTGATGCTCATTAATTACGGATAATACATATTTGTACTTTTTGCTATCTAGGTTCATTCCTCTGATGCCTCTTCGTATTACCAAGAGGCCCGAGTAACTATTCCTCCCTGTTTTCTTGAATCTCTGCCCGTGCCTGTCAAAGCTCGTGTCTCTTCAGCTATCCTTTGCCAGCTGTCACTCTCTTATTGATCCACGTGTGATGATATATCATCACATAATAAATTCAATATGTTAACTTGATTTTCCCAATACAGATAATCCCCCAACTTGCCATTTATTCAACAATTGAATATTTGGGAAGTGGATCTCATTAAAGCGGGAGTTTTTGCCGCCATTATACCTTCTTCAAACTGACGCTTTGGATGTCACTTCCATTTAATGCTCGTGACACATGGTGTCCTTTGATTGGGTCTGCAACCCTTCAGCGTCTTTTAGGGTTTTTTTTGCGGCTGCACCAACCACGAAGTGACAGTTTTCATTATGACGCCCTCATCATTACCTTCTTTGTTTGACGGTTGCTTCTGAGTATAAATATAACCTTTGTCTTGCTTTTCTCATAAAAGTTCCTTATCTTTGAATATTCATTCTTGTTTTCTTCCTTGTTCAGTCATGTCTTCTTCAAAGCCTGATCCTCGTAAAGTTCTTATTGTAGATGAAGTTCCTCTTGCTCCAACTAGGAGCAACAGAGGAAGTAGGTTATGTAGCTTAGGATCGCCATCCATTCGAAGTTCGCCTTCATCTTTACCTAGTTCCACTCATCCTTCTTCTTCTAGAACCAGGGGTTCTCTTCCACATAGAGCTTCTTCTAAAAGCAGAGATTCCAATGAACCAACTCGTGAACCCTTAGTAGATGAAATTGTCCCCTCTGAACTTTCTTTTTATTCTGATAGGGAATCGATTAGGAAACAGGTTTTCTCTATGTCCTCTCTTGATCATACTGATGTCTACCCTTCTCAAATTACCGAAGGTTTAATCTCTGTCGTTCGTAGGGATTGTCATGGGAAATCTGACTTCCCCATCATAATTCCTAATGCAAATAAAAGAATCACATCCTACATGACTGGATTTTCTTTCGTGTATACATATGCTTTTACACTAAATTTTAGACCTCCCATTGATCCTGTTATCATCGAGTTCTGTCATTTTTTCAATGTTTGTCGTGGACAAATTGGCCCCATTGTATGGAGGGTTGTTGCTTGTCTAAGGCACTTAGCTAGCTTGGCTAATGTGCCTTTTACCTTTTTTCATCTAATTCACCTCTACTACCCTAAGCTATTTCGATATGAAATCTTTACTTTGGTGGCGAGGAGTAAGAGAGTTTTAGTCAGCCCTGAGGATGACAAGGACCGTGGCTGGTATGCCAGATTTGTTGTTGCTCCTACCGTAGGGTTGGTAGGTGAAGAAAATATACCATTCCCTGAAAAGCGAAATTTTGCACGTAAGTTTACTTTTGCAACTTTCTCTTCTTCTTCTTTTTTTCCACCTTTTTTGTTTTGAAGGGGTTTGTTTTTCCCGTGATTGTTTAACTTTCTCTTTTTTCAGCAATCATGGGAACTGTTGACGAGCTTCCTAATTCCCGTGGTTGGGTAGAGAAACTGTTGATTGTTGCTCCGATGGAAGGTAGATCTTGGAAAAACCTTTCTCACAGGTTTGGTTGGAAGGTTAAAACTCATGGTGAATGCCTTACCCCCTTCTTTTTTTTATTTTTGTTCATTTTTCCCTTAGAATATATCTGACCCTTCTTTTTATCAGGGTTTCCTATTCGTGGTGTAAGTGCCGATTCGATCACAGCTTCCAGACTTTCTTTGGCAAGGGCTCAGGAGATAATTCTGAGTTCTTCATCGAAAAGGAAAGCTGACAAATCCCAAGATTCTGAAGAGGAAGAGGAACGAGATGAGGGTTCATTGATAAAAAGGTCGCGTGTTAGAAGGCGCGTTATTTCAGATGATGAAGTTACTCCTCCCCATTCTGTTCTCGTGACCGAACCTATTGAAGCTACCTTAGTGAGTTCAGAAGATGATACCCCTATGGCAGCTCGTGGTTTTGATGAACAACTTTTTTCTCGTGGGTTTGATAGTGAAGGTTCGATTTGGTGTCTGATGAAGTACCTCTTGCCTCCTTTCCCGTGTCTGTTCCTATGGAACACTCTTTGCCAGTTTTTACTGCTACTGTTTCTGCTCCGCCTTATGCTATAATGACTTCCTCTACAATCCATGCTACAAATGTTTCTCGAACCGAAGTTGGTTCTTCAAGTGGAGGTAGGGTGATGAAACAAATTACCATTGAGGTTCCTGCTGAAGGTAAGCTTCTAAAGAAGTCGGGTCAAGCTGACGTGTGGTTGAAACCCTTGATCGGTCCAGTTGAAAAATCCAAGCAAGAAAGTCATAGTTCTCTAACTTGGATGAATGACATCGTGCAATCATCATTAAAGGTATAAATTTCCTTTCATATTATATACCGTTTTTCTTTTACTAAGATTCTTATGTATTCCCCCTTTTTTTAGATCAATCTCGTCGGCACAAAGATGATGAAAAGGGTTTCCCAGGCGGAACAATTGATGCATGATTACCAGATCGAGGCAGACAACTGGAAAGAGCAGTATGACAGTCTCCAGCTTGAAATGAAAGTTTTAGAAGAAAACAAATGTACCTTAGAACAGCAGTTGAAGATTGTGACTTCGAAGTTGGCAGTTGAGAAGGCTTGTTCCAATCAGGCAGGCAAGGATAGAAATTTCCTCGAGTCATCATTTGCCGAACAACTCTCTAAAGCCTCCGAAGAGATCAGAAGCTTGAAGGCCTTGTTGAACGAAAAAGAAGCTTACGCAGGTGAACTTGTTCAAACACTCACTCAGACCCAAGAAGATCTTCGTATGTCTTCTGGTAAGGTCAAATTTTTGGAGAGTTCACTTGCCCCTTTGCAATCTTCTTATGATACTGCTCTGGCTGAAAAGGAGGAGTTCAAGAGTGAAATTGATCAATGGGAAAGAGATTATAAGGCTCTTGAGGACAAAGCAGCTGTTGAAGTGAGTTGGGCTATTTTGAATACGTGCCATGATACTCTTGTGGAAACTAGCCAAGAGGATTTTAACTTGGATGTTGAGTTAGCCAAGATAAAAGAAACCATTGAGAAAACTCAGCAAGGCCAAAGTTTTTCTTCTCCCATGGCTGATACTCTTGAGCACGTTGAAGCTGACCCCAGTGCGATGGATGTTCCAGGTCCTTCAGACCAAGTCGAGCCTTCTGTTGCTGATTATGCCATTTTGAACCCTTCTCCTGCTCCACAGTGAAAATTTACTTGTGAAATTTGACTTCATTTTTCTTTTTGGTGGAATATGTACCCCTGGTCCCATTTGGGGGTTATGTTTTTTGGTGATGACAAGTCCCCAGGTCTTTTCGGGGCTTTTTGTAAAAAATGACAATCAGTTTATGACTAAGTTCCTACTTAGTTTAAACTTAATATTATAAATTTTCTTTCAACTCAATTTTCTCGAGTTTCTGTTTTACCTTTTTGCCTTGTTTTTTATAAGTCCAAGGTCTTGCTTTTTAATTCGTGGGTTTTTGTTTTACCCCTTTGACTTTTTGCATTTTTAGAAATGCTTTATTAACTTCATGGATCTTTGAATCAAATATGAATTTATAAAAGAGGTCCCTTTTATATATGACACTTAATGAAGAAGACGTCTCAACTTCATAATGGTGTAAACATACGGAAAGGAAATAGGAACACACATGTTTCTTGAAATAACTTTGATAAAGTTTTTATTCGAACTTTATCAAGTTTAAATAACATCTTACATGTATTTAAATATCTTCTATTACTTTTCCGTAACTGTTTTCTTTACAATAGATTTGCAAAAAATAAAGAAAATCCAAGGGTTTCTTTATGAACCATGGCTAAATACTGCCTTTAACCTAAACATCGTAAGATTTTGAGATCTATATCCACGAGTGTACTCTTCATAGGTTTTTTGATCAGGCTTGTGTAATTGGCTCGTGACTTCGCTCTGAACTTGATATTTGATGAGTAAGCTTTTAGGCTTGACTTGAAATTTTCTTGAAATTCAGTCTTCTTTGCCTTACGTAAATCATATGTATATTATATAGTCCCTCAAGTGTTTGAGCTTTGAAGTATGAAATCTCAAGCACTTGATTATTCCTTTCATGCGGTCCTTTTCCTGAAAAGGAAAAACATACGGGACTCGAAGGTACGATTTTAGATGAAGACTGCTTAACCTATTCAAATTTCCATCAGAATAGTTGTAACCCTAGACCGCGAATTATGTTCTTTCCACGTGTCTTTCGGGTCGTAATGCATCATTTAGTGCGGGCTAGCTTTTTGCCTATCATCTAAAATCGTTAGTAAAATTTTAACAAATCAAAAATAAAAATCGTTAGTGAGGATACCTGCCTGTGAGTATTTACTTTCCTTAGAAGTAGTATCTCTTTAGATGAACAACATTCCAATTTGAAGGTAGGATCTTGCCATCCAATGTTTCAATATCGTATGCTCCTTTTCCTATGATACCATGAATCTTATAAGGCCCTTCCCAAGTTGGACTTAACTTTCCTGCATTGACCGCTCTTGTATATTGGAAAACTTTCTTGAGTACGTAGTCCCCAATCTTGAAGTATCTGAGACGAGCTTTCCGATTGTAATACCGCTCCATAACTTGTTTTTGTGTTGTCATCCTTATTAATGTAGTTTCCCTCCTTTCTTCAAGTAAATCCAGGTTTACCCGCATCTCTTCTTTGTTTGATTCCTCAGTAGCTTGTGTATATCTTGTACTTGGTTCCCCTATCTCAACTGGAATTAAGGTTTCAGCTCCGTATACAAATGAAAATGATGTTTCTCCCGTACTTGTTTTTGCTGTTATTCGGTAAGCCCATAAGACTCCAGGTAATATCTTTGGCCAATTGCCTTTAGATTCTTCAGTCTTTTCTTCAAGTTGTTGATAATGACTTTATTCGTTGATTCAGCTTGTCCATTACCCACCGGATGGTAAGGAGTTGAAGTAATCATTTTAATTAGCCAACTTTGGAAAAATTCTGTGATTTGTGCACCTATGAATTGCGGGCCATTATCACATACGATTTCCTTTGGCACCCCGAATCGGCATATGATGTTCCGCCAGATGAAGTCTCTGACCTCTTTTTCTCGTACCTATTTGAAAGCTCCCGCTTCTACCCACTTAGTAAAATAGTCAGTGAGTACTATTAAAAATCTTACCTTGCCTTTGGCTTGTGGTAGTGGTCCTACGATATCCATCCCCCACTTCATAAAATGGCCATGGTGCAATGACTGAATGTAATAATTCAGCTGGTCGATGCATGTTGTTACCATACCTTTGGCACTTGTTCACATTTTGCCACAAAAATTTCTGCGTCTTCTTCCATTTTTGGCCAATAATAACCGGCTCTAACCATGGTTTTTTACCAAAGATCTTCCTCCTGTATGATTTCCACAATGTCCCTCGTGTATTTCTCTCATCACGTATTCTGTTTGAGAAGGTCCGAGACATCTTTCTAGAGGGCCACCGAACATCTTACGATATAAATTGTCTTGTCTTAAACAGTAACGAGCTGCCTTTTGGCGAAGTGCCTGAGCCTTTTTCTTATCTTCAAGAAGTATTCCATACTGCAAAAAATTGACAATTTCATTTCTCCAATCCCATGTTAAATTATTTTAATTTACCTCGTTTTTATCTTGATCAAGAATGGAATGAAACAAATGAATCACGAAGCATTTTCTGCATTTGTTACTTCTGCAGCAGACGCAAGATTAGCTAGGGTATCTGCCTCGGCATTTTTTTCCCTTGGTATCTGCATGGTTTTCCAAGTTTGAAATTGCCTGACCAAATCCCGTGCCTTTTCCAGGTACTGTTGCATTCTCGCCTCCCTGGCTGTATAAGTCCCCTGCATCTGGTTAACCACGAGCTGTGAATCGCTTTTAATTATGACTTGCTCTATTCTGAGCTCTTGTGCCAATTCTAAACCTGCAATTACAACTTCGTATTATGCCTCGTTATTAGTAATACAATGACATTTTATGGCTTGTCGTATAGTTTCTCCCGTAGGTGGTACCAAAACAATGCCCAGACCTGCTCCTTATATATTCGATGAACCATCTATAAATAAGGTCCAAGTACCTGGATTAGACCCATTAAATATCCGCATTTCTTTTTCTGCCTCCAGCTGCATTCCCTGACTAAAATGTGCCACAAAATCTGCTAAAACTTGCGACTTTATTGCAGCTCTTGGTTGATATGCTATGTCATACTCACTTAAATCTATAGCCCATTTGGCTAGTCTACCTGATAACTCTTGTTTATGCAGTATGTTGCATAAGGGATAAGCAGTTACTACAGAGATAGGATCACATTGAAAATAAGGTCTTAACTTCCTAGTTGCCATAATTAATGCGAGCGCAAGTTTTTCTAGATGAGGATATCGAGTCTCAGCATCTAATAATGACTTACTAACATAATAAATCGGAGATTGTTTACCTTGGTCCTCTCGAACTAACACAACACTTACCGCTACTTCTGAAACAGCAAGGTAAATAAGTAGTTTTTCCCCATCTTTTGGTTTTGCAAGCAATGGTGGATTTGATAGGTATGCTTTCAAATTTTTAAGCGCTTGTTGACATTCTTCAGTCCATTCAAATTGATCTTGCTTTTTTAGAGCTGAAAAGAACCTGAAGCATTTTTCTGATGACTTGGAAATAAATCTTCCCAAAGCAACTATTCTTCCCGTCAGTCGTTGTACTTCTTTTTTATTTGTCAGTATATCTGGAATTTCTTCAATAGCTTTAATCTGCAGGGGATTTACTTCAATACCACGGTTAAAAATAAGAAATCCCAAGAACTTACACGATGAAACCCCAAACGCGTATTTTTCAGGGTTTAATTTCATATTAAATTTACGAAGAATCTGAAAGGCATCGGTCAAGTGTTGAATATGGTCCCCTGCTTGTTGTGACTTGACCAACATATCATCTATATAAACCTCCATGGTTTTCCCTAGATATTCCTGAAATATTTGGTCACCAGCCTTTGATATGTGGCCCCAGCATTCTTGAGACCGAATGACATCACTTTGTAATAGTAAGTCCCCCTGTTTGTTATAATGAAGTCTTTTCTTCATCTATAGGATCCATTTTTATTTGATTATACCCTGAATAGGCATCTAAAAAACTCAATAATTCATGTCCTGCAGTAGCATCATTTAGTTGATCTATATATGGCGATGTAAACGAATCTTTAGGGCAAGCTTTATTTAGGTCAGTATAATCTACACAAACTCGCCACTTACCATTCTTTTTAGGTACCACAACAGTATTAGCCAACCTATTTGGATACGTTACCTCGCGGATAGACCCAATTTTTAAAAGTTTCTGCACCTCATCTTGAATCACCTGATTCTTGAAGGAGCCTTGCTTCCTTTTCTTTTGTTTGACAGGTGGGTACGATGGATCTTCATTTAATTTGTGAGTCATTACTTCGGGGGGTATACCTATCATATCTGAATGGGACCAAGCAAAGCAATCTACGTTAGCTTTTAAAAATTCAATCAACTTACATTTCATTTCATGGCTGAGATTGGTCCCGATGTAGACTTTTCTGTCAGGACAGGGTGCAAATAATACTACAGCTTCTAACTCCTCGATCGTTGTTTTGATATTTTCATTTTCTTCTGGTTCTTGGATGGTGTCAGGCCTCGAGTTTATATTTGTTCGCCCATGCTCGATTGAGGTTTGCGCTGCAGCATCCTCAACTTGGTTCTGTAATTGCTATTTGTTTTTGCTTTTTGCGCTTGCATCTGCAACGAAATTAATGCTTCGAGACGCTTGTTGGTCACCACGTATTTGCCGTATTCCCATTGTGAAGGGAATTTGATAACATGATGCAAAGTGGATGGAACAACATCCATCTCATGTATCTATGGTCTACCGAGAATCATGTTATAAGCTATATCCATATCTACTACTTGAAATTTGGTGTCTTTGACTACTCCTTCTGTGAATGTGGTGAGTTTTATCTCGCCTTTTGTCACGACGCTCGAGTTGTCAAAACCGGACAAGGTATGAGCCTTGGGTATCAACTTATCTTCAGTTTGTATCTCATTTACCACTCTTAATAGAATGATATTCACGGAACTACCTGGATCAATCAAAACTCGTTTCACATTAGTGTCATGTACAAGTAAAGATATTACCAATGCATCATTATGTGGGGTCAGCATACTATCTGCATCTGCATTATCAAATGTAATACTATCTTCCTCCAAGACCTGTCGGACTCGCTTTCCGTGTGTAGCTGTTATTTTTGATACCTTCCTCGCTTCCGTGTATGTTACGCCATTGATTTCTTCTCCTCCATTTATGACGTTAATCGTCCTTTTCGGTGAAGGGGTTTTAGGGGCTCCTGCCTATTTTTCATATATGCCTGCTTTCCCTTTTCACTAAATAATTCAGTTAAATATCCTTGTTTTAATAAATGTTCTACTTCACCTTGCAACAATCTACAATCCGCCGTTTTGTGATCATGACCATTGTGAAATTCACACCAAAAATCAGGATTTCGCCTGTTCGGGTTTGATCTCATTTCTCTTGGCCAGCATACCTTGTCTCCCATGCTCCTTAAAACGGCCACCAACTCGGATGTGCTAACATTAAAACTGTAATCGCCGATCTTTGCCTTCGAGCTTTTGTCATCATCTCGCGTCTCTCGTGTATGTCGTTCTTTTCCGAACCTTGACGATGAACCTGACTCTCTATCTCTTGATCTATGATCGTACCTTGGATTTTCCTATTTTGAACGTGATTCTCTTCCTGCTGGTCCCATGTGCGGCTCGTACCTGTTTTTTCAAGACCTTTTTTCAGTTTCAGCTCGCCTTGAACTTACCCTTTCATCCCTTCGAGATTGAATGATGATATCTTCTTCTATCCGTAGCTTCGTGCTATATCTGTTATAAACATCATTCCAAGTTGTTGCTGGAAATTCACGTAGACTTTCCTTGAGTCTCCTCGTGGCTTCTGAACTTTTTTCATTTAAATTTCTGGCGAATGCCATAGCTGCCAAGTTATCTAGTACACGTGGTAACATCATCCTCTCGCGCTGGAATCTGTCCACGAATTCCCTGAGCAGCTCTGTATCCCCTTGCTTTATTTTGAAATGTCCTCCATTCTTTTCTCAACTTTTTGAGCTCCCGAGTGTGCTTTGATGAATGAATCTGCAAATTCAGCAAAAGAATCTATAGAATTTTCGGGTAAAAGAGAATACCATGTTAATGCTCTCTTAGTGAGTGTTTCTCCGATTTTCTTGACCAGTACTGATTCAATTTCCAGCTTGGTCAAGTCATTGCCTTTTACTCCGGTTGTGAATGCAGTTACGTGATCCCTTGGATCAGTTGTTCCATTATATTTCGAAATATCGGGCATCTTGAATTTCTTCGGAATCGGAAGGGGAGCAGCACTTGGCTTCCAAGGTTGTTGTGAGTACTTGTCCATATCTATTCCCTTGATTACATGCGAAACTCCAGGTATTTGCTGTATGCGGTCGCTCTGCTCCTTGAGCCGTTTCTGCAAAGTTAGTACTAAATTTTGTAAATCAGAATTAATTGGGGTTACCTGACCCTCCATCATGGGATTCGCTTGGAGTTCCTCCACTGCCCGAGTTGGCGAGTCCTGAGCGAGGATTTTCTAAGGTGTTTTTGTTTAGAGTTGATGTTGGCGGCACGGCTGGCAGCTGGTTAGCGAAGGCCTCAAGAGCATTGCTGACCTGTTGAGCGATTAACTTTTTCAAAGCTTCATTAATAGCTTCGTCTTTTTCAAATTGATCATTCACATTTGATCGAGACCCATCAGGAGTTCCTTCTCGAGATTGTCGAGGACAATTTCGTGGGGAAGGGACCGGAGTTCCACCCCCTTGTAGATTCTCCTGTTGTTGATGGTCTCCCTGATTGTTGTCATTGACATTCGACATGATTTATTTGACGAAAAATTCGATTCAGAAAGTAATAGATTATCAGATTCCCGGTAGCCGAACCAATTTGTTTAACCAGAAAATAGGAAATTCGGGTCAAAGCTTATTTTTTAGAAGAACTCGGGTTACTGATAATTAAATTTGGAACAAATAAGAAGAATTGAAATAAATGATAGCCGAATAGAAGAAAGCAAAGTAAATCAGTGTATTCCAATAATATTGTGTGTCTTTACAAATGTTATATCTCTCCTTTTATAGCTATCTCTCAACAATACGTTTCCTTTCCTCTCATAATAGAGTCATTATGAGCAATTAATGTCATTTAATATTACGTTATAATTGGTAGTCGTAACTGTTTCGTGAAGATTCTATAACGTTTTCCATCATTGATGCTCATTAATTACAGATAATACGTATTTGTACTATTTTCTATCTAGGTTCATTCCTCTGATGCCTCTTCGTATTACCAAGAGGCCCGAGTAACTGTTCCTCCCTGTTTTCTTGAATCTCTGCCCGTGCTTGTCAAAGCTCGTGTCTCTTCAGCTATCCTTTGCCAGTTGTCGCTCTCTTATTGATCCACGTGTGATGATATATCATCACATAATAAATTTAATATGTTAACTTGATTTTTCCAATACACTAAGTATGAGTCTGGACCTAATAGCTTTGCTTAGAATATGTATTTGTATAGATAATTTCGAGTGTGATTGTAGATGTACTTAATAGTACACCGTATACCAAAAGTGAGTATAGCATGCTTTCACTTATGTTGCATATTTCAAATTTGGAATAGTCCTTTATCTTCGATTTTAGTAAATGAAAGATTCGATAAATCAATTCAATTAGATGTTACTTACCTGGATGTCATGTTTGCTCCTTAACATGATTATTATGTTCGAACACCAACTTGAAATTTCGATTTTGTAGTCAACAAAGATACGACAATTTAAATGATTTGGAAAGCCTAGACAATCATTACAATTTTGTATGTATAATAATGCTATTTTTCTTTCAGTAGATACTGTAGAATGTTCGAGCCAAATCACATTATTATATCATGCATATATTATTGAATGGATTAAACATTGAATGACCTCCTATATGTAATGGTGGAAGAAACTATAGACTAAATAAAAAATTCGAGATATGTGCAAACTATCACAAATATTTGTGTATGAAAGAACTAACGTTAATTCTTGTGATCTTCTTTATTACAGTAGTTATTTTTATAACAATACTAGAATGCGCCCGTTATTTATAGGTAAGACAACACACAAAACGTAGTATTTAATCGCGCTATACATATTGACATTTTCTGAAACGAAACAGCTTTTTCGCAGTCGGCCAGCTTTTCAGACCGACAAGACAACACACAAAATATAGTATTTAACCGCGCTATACATATTGACTTTTTCTGAAACGAAATAGCTTTTTCGCAGTCGGTCAGCTTTTCAGACCGACAAGACAACACACAAAACGTAGTATTTAACCGCTCTATACATATTGACTTTTTCTGAAACGAAATAGCTTTTTCGCAGCCGGTCAGCTTTTCAGACCGACAAGACAACACATAAAACGTAGTATTTAACCACGCTATACATATTGATTTTTCTGAAACAAAACAGCTTTTTCGCAGTCGGTCTGCTTTTCAGACCGACAAGACAACACACAAAACGTAGTATTTAACCGCGCTATACATATTGATTTTTCTGAAACGAAACAGCTTTTTTGCAGCCGGTCAGATTTTCAGACCGACAAGACAACACACAATACGTAGTATTTAACCGCGCTATACATACTGATTTTTCTGAGACGAAACAGCTTTGTCTTGATTTATCCTTTTATTATCTTTTATTTTCATGTATGTTGCTTTAGTTATGGTTGTTGTGCTTTTTTCTCTTCAAGTATTATGTTATGAAATTTCAATCTTCATATTGGTCTTCTTTACTAACACCCATAAGTTGAATGTTGGAGCTATCATATCATCATCCCAATTCAAAAGGTCATGTTAGATAATAAGATGTAACAAGACTGTGGAACATAATTTTATTTGATTGATATTGCAACATAAACAAGTACAGACACTTATTACAAAAAATATTATGAAAACAAAACACTAGGTGTATCCTTGATAGTTGGGTACATTAGATGAACTTGCACCAGGAGCTGGATTACTACCGCCACCCAGATCAGCTGAAGGACATTTACGACGGTCGTGTCCTGTTTGCGAGCATATGCCACATTTACGCGCATAAACGATATCACCAACATCTATTTGGTTCCGTATACTCGTTCTCTTTTGCACTTTCAGCTTGCGCAAATAGTCCTTGTTACACAATATTTTAAATGGTTCCGGCGGCCAATAATGCTCAATATCTAATGGCTGCAACTGCCCACTATATGTGTTTACGTATGCAGCAACACTGTATTGCCTATCCACATAGTTGGTTGCCCCGAAACCAACTTGTAGAAAGCACTTCATGGCATATGCGCACGACATGTGGTAGATGGTCCATGTCCCACATGAACACAACCTGCTGGCTCACAGTTTGTAGATTATTCCCCTAGTGTCCGCGGATAGCAGTGCGAACTTCAAAAACACCCCGGTCGTGATCATACTGTAAATATGAATGTCAATATGCTCTCCTCCTATATTTATCAAATCTTCTCATAGGTATTGGCATAAATTGAACACCCCTGTCCATTAATTCCAATGCAGCTCTATGCCTTTTAACAAACCTCTCCGCAATCTGTTTGAATGTCATCCGGACCATGGCAGTGACAGGCAATCCACGTGCAGACTTCAATAAGCCGTTGAATGACTCCGACACATTTGTAGTCAAGGCTCCCCACCGTCTGGCACCATTAGCATGCAATGTCCACTTGTGAAGCTCATGTCCCA
This sequence comes from Nicotiana attenuata, assembly GCF_001879085.1. Classification (NCBI taxonomy): domain Eukaryota; kingdom Viridiplantae; phylum Streptophyta; class Magnoliopsida; order Solanales; family Solanaceae; genus Nicotiana; species Nicotiana attenuata. The sequence continues at coordinate 224,771 of NW_017670878.1, read as the reverse complement.
TCAGCCAAGTATAGGCTCTTTCGTCTAACTACCGGATCGCTTCCATGCCCCTTATGAATTTGCACTGCTGGTGCTCAGTTGCAGCCATCCACATTAAATCATGCAGGCCTTGTCGGGATATTTCTTCTAGAAATTGGCCTTCAGGTGCCTCACACAGTAACGGTGGTATGCATAGGGTTCCTGCCATTCAGGCAAATACCGTACAGAACTTAAAATACCACCATGCCGATCAGATATTAGACAAATACTTGAACGTTGTTTGATAACGTGTTGCTACAAGTGGTTCAAAAAAAGCGTCCACGTCTCTTCGCTTTCATTGGCACAAATGGCAAAAGCTAGTGGAAATATTTGTCCGTTGGCATCTACTGCAACTGCGATCAAAAGCTTAATATCATACTTTCCATAGACATAAGTACCGTCTATGGAAATTACCGGACGTCAATGCACAAAACCATCAATTGCTAGTTTAAATGACCAGAACACATAGTTGAAAATATATTTTGGAATTCCCAGACTCCGCTCATGCCTCCATTCAACAACAGTCCCGGGGTTAAAGTATTTCAGTGCGGCCATGTACCTGGGTAGAGATGAAAATGACTTATCCCAGTCACTATAAATAATTTCAAATGCACGTTTGCACCCGAGATATGCCTTTCTTTTGGTTATAGTACGCCTATATTTCCTGGTGGACGGCTGTAATACACTCTTTGATCTTGAACCTAATGGACACTTCCAAGTATGGAATCAAGACAAGAGAAATCAAGTCTACATCCAAGTTGAAGTGATTATCATTGAATGTGTCCATTTCACATCTGTGGGTGCTAATATATTTACCCACTTTCCACAACCCTGATTTCTTCTTGCTTGCACGCAACATCCTTACAACCCATAAAGTCTCTACGGCATACAACCTTGTATACCTCCGCAGTTGAATCCTTTACCATCATCTCACGGCACTCTTTTACGCTGTAGATTTTTACAGCCCTGATTAGGCGAGCTTTATCGGGAAAATATATGCCCTTTGCCAGCACCGTTGGTCTAGACTCATCCCATATTGCTGACCGAACTTCGTCAAGATCCCTTGTGAGGGCATCCACATCCGGCATACTTGGCAAATTATCAAGGTAGGGAATATTCCGCTCATGAAATGGCACGTGGGACTCGTACACTCTTGGTCTAACGAGAGGTGGAGGAGCATGCTTCCTCGTCAGCTCAGGTTCGACATTCACTTCCTCCTCATCATCACCCTCGTCAAGGAAGGGTGTGTCATCTCCAGACTCATCGGCATTGTTGTCATAATCACTATTATCTTCCTGACTCTGCGCATCTGCCAAATCGCGAGTGAATACGTCGTCTACGGGCAACTAAGTGAGGTCAGGACCATCAAGTTGCTCGTTTTCACTGCACAAAAAGAATAAAATGATAAGCTACTCAAATTGATAAATACTTTACATATAGCTATATCACTTCACTTACAAGTCGTACTGTGTTGACATTCCATGATGGACATTTTCATGTTGGTGATGACTCCCGGATGGACCACCGTGATCCAACACGCCAGAATTACGCATATTCCAACTAGGAGTGGGGTCATAACTTGTAAAATTCATATCCGGACGGTACCCCCTGTGGAAAATATGAGTGTTAATACAAATCCAATTCAACAAAAAATAAATATCGTTAAAGCGTAGAAAAATTGAAGTTTACCAGTCGTCTTGTGGATTATGTAAAGTAGGAGAGAAATTATTTCCTCGTTGTTCATTCGTCGGTGGTGATAAGATTAAATCAAGGCAAACTCTTTCATCAGGAATCTGTCCAGCAAAAACTGCTCCAGAATAACCACCCGATGACTAGGGGTTATCCCTACTATGCGTAACCTCATTATTGGGAACGTCTTCAACCTTGACGTACATTTCCAACAATTTTATCACAATAAATTCCCTGTATTCATCCGGAATCAGCAAAAAATCTCTAAGAGTTTCATCATCTTCGATGTTAAACTCAGAATAAAAAGCAAACCCCTGCGGAGTAACGGAATACAGATATCTACCGGTTACTTTAAGGTTCACTGAACGTTTTCTCACACTCATTTTTTTACGTAACAACGATACCAATTTATCATACTCCATTGTAAGCGGCAATTTAACATGACACTGTGGAGATAAACTATACCTCACAGAGTTATTCTCCGCTACAACCTCACCCCCCAATATAATGAAACCCTTATTTTTGGCTCTTTAGACATTATAAAAAATGCTTGATAACAAGAAGAAAAGTTGAACGGAAGTTAGTATATTTTTTGAATAGATTTTCATAAAATCCTAACGACTTTAAATAAGGCAAGGCCTAGCTCGGGGGGGGGGGGGGCTGAATTTTTTATGTATAGCGCGGTATTACACCATGCTATACCAGTTTGAGTTATTGTAATGTCAGTTAACCACAGGACACTTATTGGTGGGCCTACAAAAAGGTATAGCTGTGATGACCCAAGAGGTCATCACTTGTTTTTAAAATGAATTCTCCGTTCCAAGGCCTTAAAAACCTCTTTCAGCATCACCTTGATTTGCGTGCACATTCCGGACGCGTAGCCGAAAAGCTATTATGTAAAAATCTGTGAAAAATATTAAAATTTTGGCTTAAAATGCATTTAAGTTGACTTCGGTTAACATTTTGGGTAAACGGATCCGGAACCGTGATTTGACGGTCCTAGAGGGTCCGTGGAAAAATATGGGACGTGGGCGTATGCCCGGAATCGAATTTCGAGGTCCCAAGTCCGAGAGGTGAATTTTTAAAAGAAATTGTTTTCTGAAAAATATAAAGGTTTTTGAAAGTAAAATGCTATGTGAAATCTGTGGTATCGGGCCCGTATTATGGTTCCGGAGCCCGGCACAGGTTCTATATGATTTATATGTGTTGTCGGTAAAGTTTGGTAAGAAACGGAATCCATTTGACGTGATTCGGACCTTAAATGCAAAATTTGATGTTTAAAGAAGTTTTGAGAAATTTCATTGATTTTGAGGTTTAATTCGATGTTTATGATGTTATTTTGGTGATTTGGTTACACGAATAAGTCCGTAGGATATTTTTGAGGTTGTGTGTATATTTGGTTTGGAGCCCCGAGGGCTCGGGTGAGTTTTGGATAGGTGTCGGGGCGTTTTGGAACTCAAAAATCTGGTTTTCTGCTGTTGCTAGTGTCCAGCTATTTTGTACTATGCGATCGCATAGGAAGGCTCGCGATCGCATAGTGTAAACTTCAGGGTCCTGTTTTGTTCTATGCGATCGCATAGGTCCCACCGCGATCGCGTAGAGTAAATTCTGGGAGATCACAAATTGTTCTATGCGATCGCATTGTTCCTTCCGCGATCAATGTATTAAACCAAGCCTGGGAAGGGAACCCGTTTTCTTCTATGCGATCGCACTGCCTTGACCACGATCGCAGTGACCAATCTCCCTTACCCTATGCGATCGCATTCCTTTCTTCGCGATCGCATAGACCAAAATCCGCCCAGTTATTTTGAAGTTCAAAAACAGAATGTATTACGGGAGTTTCACCATTTTTCACAAACTCCTTCTTCTCCACACCTCTTGGGAGATTTTTAAGAGAAACTTCACTATAGCTTCATAGGTATGTAATCCTAAGCTCGTTTTCTTCCATTTTTATCAACACCCATTAGATTTCTAGGCCTAAAACATGAGATTAAGGCTAGAAAATTAGGGATTTGGGTAGAGTTAGGGATTTTTTGTTTATTTGGGAATTTGACCTCGTTTTGGGGTCGGATTTCAAAACAAATTATATATTCGGGATCGTGGGTGAATGGGTGATCGGGTTTTGATCCGAACCTCGTGTTTTGACCAAGCGGGCCCGGGGTCAATTTTTGACTTTTTGGAAAGAATGATTGGAAAGTTATAATTAAGCATTGGAATTGGATTGTTTAGCGTTTATTGATAATATTAAGTCGATTATGTCTAGATACGATTGATTTGGAGCCAAATTCAAAAGGAAAAACGGTGTTTGAGGCTTGAGTTGGCCGTGGAAATTCGAGGTAAGTGTTTGGTCTAACCTTAGCTTGAGGGATTAGGAGTTGTGTCCTATTTGCTATTTGCTTCTTGTTGAGTACGACGTATAGGCATGGTGACGAGTATCTATACATTGGTGTCAAGCATGACCCTGAGTCTTAAATTGTGAATTATTGTGTTCTTAAGTAATACTACGGATGCTTAAATTGATGATTCTCGGTATTGAGCAAGGATTTAGATTGTTCTCGTGAAAATTACTTATGAATGAGTATTGGTATTAGCTGAGGTATTTAGATGTTGGAGCAAGATTGGTTATAGCTGTTTCTCCCTTGCCGGGACGTATTTACTTATACTGCTGATTCCCTTGCCGGGATAGTGTAGTTCTTAATTGATCCCTTGCCGGGACTCTTGTTATGATTGTTGTTGATTGCATAATTGGATCGGGTTGTGCGCCGCAACAATGTTATATTTGGATCGGCTTGCACGCCACAACGGTGATATAATTGGATCGGGTTGCGCGCCGCAACAATGTTATATTTGGATCGGGTTGCACGCCGCAACAATGATATAAATGGATCGGGTTGCACGCCGCAACAATGACACAGTTGGATCGGGTTGCACGCCGTAACAGTGTTAAATGATAGGGATCGGGTTGCGCGCCGCAACAGTGTTATTATTATTTTGTTGTAGATCTTGAATTGTTCTCTTATATTTCTCTTAAATTACTGCTGGATTTGATATTTTTCCCCGCAGCATGCACTCGCTCCCATCTTTAATTGTTCATTCCTGTTTTATTATTCGTTGTATATTATATAACTGCACATGTTTATCTGGAGTCTGGTCCTAGCCTCGCCACTACTTCGTCGGGGTTAGGCCAGGCACTTACCAGCACATGGGGTCGGTTGTGCTGATGCTACACTCTGCACTCAGTGCAGATCCCGAAGCAGCTTTTGGACAGTAGCATTTGGGGTGGCCGCCTTCAGTCCAGCTAGAGATCCCGAGGTAGTCCTGCTGGCGTCCGCAGGCCCGACGTTCTCTATCTTATTATGTATTCTGTTTTCAGTTATTCCAAGACAGATTGTACTTTCTTTTCAGACGTTTGCTTGTAGCATTCATAGACAGTCCTGATATTGTGACACAAGATTCCGGGTAGAGACGTATGTTGGCGTTGTCGTACTGGCTTTAGTTATTCTATCAGATTAAGTCTTCCGCTTGATTTTCATTTATCGTTTATATTTCAATGTTGATTACCTGTTAATTCAAATTGTTAAAAAGGGTTAAAATGAAAGAGTTAGTGATTTCTATATTTTGCGGCTTGCCTAGCTTCTACGAGTAGGCGCCATCACGACTCCCGAGGGTGGGAAATCCGGGTCGTGACAAGTTGGTATCAGAGCTCTAGGTTAAATAGGTCTCACAATTCACGGACAAGCTTAGTAGAGTCTGAGGGATCGGTACGGAGACGTCTGTATTTATCCCCTAGAGGCTACAGAGTGAGGAGAAACTTCACATTTATTCTTTCTTGTCGTGCGGTTTGGTTTCTCAATGCTAATTGGATTTCTACTATGTTCTTTCGCAGATGGCAAGAACACGCGCTTCCTCATCCACCGATCAGCTGCCCGAGCCCCCAGCAGCAGCTCCCATGAGAGGCAAAGGGCGAGGCCGAGGCCGTGCTAGAGGCCGAGGCAGGGGCAGAGCTCAGCTCAGAGCAGCAGCACCAGCGGCGGAGCCTCAGGTTGACTTTGATGATGAGGTTCTGGCCCAGACAGTTCCAGTGGGCCCAACTCAGGTCCCAAAGGGGTTTATTGCTACCCCGGTACTCCAGGATGCTCTGGTCCGTCTAGTGGGCCTTATGGAGAGTGTCACCCGGGCAGGCTTGCTTCCTGTAGCACCAGCCGTCTCTCAGGCTGGAGGAGGAGCCCAGACTCCTGCTACTCACACTCCTGAGCAGATGGATCCCCAATTTCAGACTCTAGCAGCTCAGCCAGTTGGAGTAGTTCAGCCGGGCGTGGTAGCTCAGACCAGTGATGGAGCAGCTATGTCTGCCGATGCTTTGTGGAGATTGGACAGGTTCACCAAGCTCTTCACTACTACTTTCAGCGGTGCATCTTCTGAGGATCCCCATGATTATCTAGACAGTTGTCATGAGGTTCTCAGGAACATGGGGATAGTGGAGACCAATGGGGTCGATTTTGCTACCTTTCGCTTATCTGGATCCGCCAAGACTTGGTGGAGAGATTATTGCTTGGCTAGACCAGCCGGATCACCAGCTTTGACTTGGGAGCATTTTACTCATCTATTTCTGGAGAAGTTTCTCCCCATCACTCAGAGAGAGGCATATCGGAGGCAGTTTGAGCGTCTCCAGCAGGGTTCTATGACTGCTACTCAGTATGAGACCAGATTCATCGACTTGGCTCGTCATGCTCTCGTCATACTTCCTACCGAGAGAGAGAGGGTGAGGAGGTTCATTGAGGGGCTTATTCAATGAACCTGTTTAGGTTTTGAGTCCAAAAACCCAACATTTAGGTTTCGGACTCCTGTTTTACGTTTCTATACTTTTACTCATCTTTTTCATCACTTGTTTGAAACTATTAAAAAGTGTTTTAAAATGGTTTTACTGAACTGAGATGTTTTACAAGTTTTACTGCTTTACTGCATTGTTTTGGACTTATACTGTTTTGCTGTAGTGTTATGCTGTGGTTTACGTATTTTCTTACTGCTCAGCTGCCTTTACTTTTGTTACTTACTGAGTTCGCGTACTCACATTACTCCCTGCACCCTGTGTGTAGATCCAGGAGTCTCTGGTCACGCTAGCGAGTGCTGATTTGTCTTCCAGCAGACTTTCGGAATTGACGAGGTAGCTGCTTGGTGTTCGCAGCCCAGTGCTTCTCCTTCCTATCTTTATTCTGCTTTGTATTAGCTTTGTTTCAGACTATGTCGTCTTTTCATATTTCTAGAAGAGTTGTAGTTGCTCATGACTGGTGACACCCCGATGTCGGGTTGTGTTATGTTTCCGCATTTGTTCTATTCTACCTTACATTTTGGGATTTTAGCTTATTAATGACTTTTAAATGACTTATTATAATTGTTGAGTTGGTTTTGGGGTTTGTGTCGGCTGGCCTAGTTTCACGATAGGCGCTATCACGACCGGGTCCGTTTTAGGGTCGTGACATAAATATTCCATAACATTTCGGTTTCTTGATTTTATCCATGATATGACTTCTATTATAATAATTTAAAAACTCTACTAAAATTCAAAAATATCTTATCATTTTATTTTTAAAATTACATTATATTTTAAAAAATAATCCCTTTTTGAAATAATTTGTTTACATTTTAAAAAAAATATTTCATGTCATACCAGTTTTTTTTTAAAATATACTTTTTGTTACACTTGAAAATTGCTATAGAAACTATCAATTAAAAANTTATTTATAATTCATATATAATATGTGTATAATCGTGTGTTGTCGGTATATCATCTATTTATATTAGCTATAAAAAGTAAACAATAAATACGGCTGGATATTATATAAATATTCTATAAGATTTCGATTTTTTGAGTTTATCCATGATATAACTTCTATTATAATAATTTTAGAACTCTCTGCTAATGTTAAAAACTATCTTATATTTTTATTATCTATGAATTAAAAAAAGTAAAGAGTTTTTGCGAAATAATTTGTTTACATTTTAAAAAAAATATTTCATGTCATACCAGTTTTTTTTTAAAATATACTTTTTGTTACACTTGAAAATTGCTATAGAAACTATCAATTAAAAACCAATGTACTTCTTGTTGAATTCGAGAAAAATAACTTTTCACATAATCTAGTGATTCAAAACTGATATTCTTCAAAAAAAAAAAATATTAAACCCTTGCAATGCTGGCTTGACTGCAGCTAAATGAAGAGCTTTCAGCTTATACCCTTCAATTCCTAGTAGGTGCTAAATTAAATTAGTGATAGCAAATGTATAGCCACAATTTTGTTATTTGTCTGATGTCCATTTATACAAATTGACTCTTCAAACAAACGTTTTCAAAAAGGGGAAAAAATAATTTTTTGAATATTGACTGATTTTTGTGATGTTTCTTTCTCCAGCATGTAATTTACTTCATTATATATGTAAGTAAACTTTTATTCGATTTTTAAACTCTTTTTTGTTATCTGGATAACCATAGATGTGTACCCTATATGTTACATTTATTTTAAAAAAAATTCCATTTATTCAAATCTAGCTATATTGTTTTAAAGAACTATAATTATAGGGTTTTATATGTGAAAGAGTCTTATAGTTATATGGAATAGTTTTCTTTTCCACAGGCGCAGTAGTATTTAAATAATCAGAAAAGATAACAAAAGTTCCTAGCATGATTGCATATGATGATTAACTGAATTAAGTATGATAACTTGACCCAAAAAAAAAGATAAATTTCTTTTTTTATTTTAATTCAAATTTAAAAATTTTATCTATAAATTCAAAATTATTCTTTAATTCAAATTCAATTTTATATATATACATATATATATATATATATATATATATATATATATATATATATATATATATAGAATAAAGTTACCATATACTATTTGCATTTATTAGCTTGCCACTTGGCTTAACCACAATGCAATTATATATAGTAACTTTCTTGCTTTAATATATATATAGATTCTCCTTTAATACTTATAACACATCCTTAATTGGGATTTTTTCCTAACTATACCATATATGAAACCTTATTACCAAAAATGTGCATTGTTTGTTAATTACCCGCCCAGTCCACGTTTTGCCTACAAATTTTGTACCATTCGACTATTAGGCATTAAAAGGGTAGAATATTCCCTAAAATTAAGGAGAGAATCTTGGTGTTAATTGATTCTACATTAAATTCAATTTTTAAAAAGGGAAAGGAGATTTCTCATCTGCGTATTTTTCTCCAGAACTACAATTCAAATTCTCG
>NW_017670878.1:188003-215612 GCF_001879085.1 Nicotiana attenuata | reverse complement strand
TTTTTACCATAAAACTTAGCAATCAACATTTTATTTAGTAGATCAATATATTCGTTTTAATTTGCTAGCTAAGATAGCTCCTTAATTTCTACCATGTAATTTGCACAAATTGTATTTTAATCGAATGATGAAAATATATATTTTCCTTATTAAATGCACTACTATTACCATTGGGGTTGATAACCAAGTGTTCTGAACCAAATCATCTTTTACTGGATGCTCTTATTCGTTTTCGACGCGAGGCAAGAAGTCACTGAATGTTGGATCTGTTCTTACTTTTACACTTCTTGTATTTGAATATTTTTCATTTGAGGTCATAAGTATAATTTTGACAAGCTAGCTTTTATAGTTTCTGCTTTGGTCAATTTTGGAACTACTAATCGTACTTGACAGAAATCACTTCCCAAACTATTACTTTTCCAGCAAACGGTTCATCGATATCCAACATATCTCTAAAACTCTAGGCGATTGTTTCGATCGTTTGACGCTTATCCAAAAGCGATTCATGCCATATTATCACTTTTGATTTCCTTATAAATTTAGCACTATTGCTCTGATTTGATATATTTATGATGGTTATTTCAGTTATTTGAAGAAGTAAATCAAATCTAAAGTGGGTTGTACGACCTCATAATAAAATCGTTATTGGTACACCACTTGTTCTTATTGCTAACAATATCATGCCCCTTGATTGGATATTTGCAAGTAGTGCATGACATAAAAATATTTTTTTAATTCCGCCGGAGGCATATACAAAGGATAATCCCGCTATACCAAAGTCGATTTTTTATAATATAGTCTTGAAAGCTTATTCTTGTTCAGGATTTAGCTTTGATTGTGCTTTCTCATACACTTGTATAGCATTCTTAACATTACTAATCTTTTTTACTTTGTGATCTATTTCTTAAAATCTGTAACACTCTTTTTATGGAATAAATTTATGTATCTTAAGAATTTTTTTAATTGAAAAATAATTTTACTCATATGATGAATTTAAAAAATAATTTAATTGGATTCTCTTGCTGAATAATTAATGGAAAGATTTGATTATTTGGTTTTAACATAAAATATAATTTATTTTTAATTGATTTAGATTCTTACTATTAGTTCATCTCATTTTTTAAATATTTAACCGTGATTATAATTTTATCCACCATAAATTTTATTTTTAAAGAGTAAAAAGATCGATAACATTCCACTTTTAGATATTTATGTTTGCAAAATTAATAATGGTATTGGCTTTTACCAACCTTTGTCTTTCTTTTCTCACACATTTATATTCTTAAAAAATTTCTTAGTTGTTCTAAATAATTGGGTATATTTTTCTATATTACACGAAAAATTAATAATAAAATAAATATTATTTGAGTAGGAAAGCAGTTCAAATATAATATAATAATATATTATCCTGGGAATGTTTTCTCAATTTCAACACTTTATGCAGTCCGTTTATCATTAATTTTTTGGGTATTGAATATTATAGAGTGGTAATGTATTATCAATATGGAGGATTCTTATGAAATTGATTTTATTAAACCTTCCTACATATTTTTAATAAGAGTTCAATAGACAAGATTGTATTAATTTTAAAATCTTATATATTAAAAAAATTAACAGAGAAGTTATGTAGTCCAAAAAAATAAGTTATTACAGCTATGCCATTTCCTTATGAGTTCTTCTGTTTAATATTTTAGAGCTATTTTGATTTATCAATATTATATTCGTTCTTTTATAATCATATATGAGCTCTCCTGTTTTTAAATAGATTTGGACAATATAATACGTTTTTTTTAAAAAAAATTAAATAGTAATAGCAATTTTTAAGAAGTATATCCTAAAAGTAATAGGATTACAAGCCTAATGTCTATAATTTCCGATTATTTCCTTTTATTATGAGTTATTATACTTAATATTAAAATATTATTTTTGTAATCCAACATTTTATTCATGCTTTTATAATAATATTAATAGATATAGATATAGGTTTTACTGTAACAATTTAAAATTAATTTATATTATATATTCTTTATAATAATATTTCGCTAGTCAAAAACGACAAATTGTACAGAGGTTAAATTTTGTAAATAAGAAGCAAAGTAACGTTATCGTTAAAGGAAAGCAATAAATTTTATCTTGTACAGTTTTACCAATGTTGGAATTGGGAATAAATTTTCCCTCCTTATCCACTTTATCTCTCAACAACAAACAACAATGGCGTCTTCTTCTTTATCATCAATATTCCCATCTCTCACCTCCACATTCTCCTCTTCTAAACCTTCAATTCTCTCACTCACACACCCTTTTACTAAAACTTATAAGGCCTCTGGCCCAATAGTTAAGGCGCAGACTCTAGAATTTTCGGGATCTTTCTTCGAAGGTGGATTCGGAGGAGGAGATGACGAGCCACCAACAACTACACCTTGGTCTGGGATTTCAGCCGTTGAAGATAAAGAGGAGCCACAGTGTCCTCCTGGGTTACGCCCTTATGAAACTATGGCGGTTTTGAGACCCGACATGTCTGAAGATGAGAGACTTGCTCTTACCCAGAAATACGAAGAGGTATGATTTCTGAATTTATGCAATTTTTTATACTCCCTCCGTCCCCAATTTATGTGAGAATATTTGATCGAAAAGGGAGAAGTTAAAGTTAGATTTTTTCTAGATATAAAATGTTACTTTTGGACAGACTAAAAAGGAAAGAGTGTTCATATAAATTGGGACAGGGGAATTAATTGCTATATCTCCTAGTTTATTTTCGTTTGTAACTTGCAAGACTAAGCTCAAGGTGGTAAATTCTGAGTCTGCAATTGCTGATTTTTTACTATTTGAGCGTGAGAGTCCTAGAAGTTCAGAGTGCTAAACATTTATCTTTTGAATCTAATACTGCATCTGTCACAATTTATTTGCAGTTTATGCTTATTTACAGTCAATTTGTTGACTGACTTTTTGAGATAAAAATGAGCTAGGCTAATTCATTTTCCTATAATTAAAATTGGGAAAATGACACTGTATAGCCGCTCTCAAAATAATAACCGTAAAAATATATAGTTTTTGTATATTTTTAGTATATATGTACATTCTATATGTTATATACAAAAATTATACAAATTTTATCCACTTTTTCGGCTACCAAATGTGAATAATTTCTGACGCGGGCTAAAAGTGATAATACCCCATTAAAATCTGGATGTCGAAAACTGCACGAGAATTATTATAAGTTGCACTTCTCTTCGTATCCAAATGATGAAAAATTGTTTCTTGATATGTTTGTTGAAGTTAATGAATAAGAAGTGAAGGGTGCCACACATTAGGACAGAGGGAGTAAGTATTTTGAAGTTAAGCTGCCTATTTTGTCATTTGATACGCTTCAGCTGGTTTCCGTATGAATTAAGAAATGATTCAAATGAAGATAATTTCTACTCATTTGGAATAGGAAGATGGCTAGGGAAAAGGAATGCAGGAAGAAAATTAGTTGATAATTGGTTTGCGTTCACAATGAAAAGACTAGTTATGGTGAAAATGTAGCCACGTAAAGAGTGTAATGTGACTCGAGATCTCGCTCACTACTTTCTTCAGTTCTTATTTCTCTTGGCTAGTAAATCTGCTATTTTATTTTTCTTTATGAAAGGGTGGAAGCATGAAAGCAAAAGAAGTTTTGAGCTTTGCAATTGATAATTTAAGCACAGGAGTATTAGAGAATACACTTCCTATCCTCCGTCTAATAACCATTCTTTGGAAAATCTGAGCTGTTAATCCAATAAAACTCTTAGAATTGCGGTGCATAATTTTATATTTCACCATAACTTAAGCTGGCATAGATATGATCCGAGTAACAAAGAAAATTATTTCTTGGCTTCTGCTACATTTTCATTATTATTTTTCCCATGGAATGACTTCCCTTTTAATCTTATTTTTTTGTTCCATCAGTTGCTTGCGTCCAAATAGATATAAGATATTTGTGTGCACAGACACATAACTTGATTTAGGTGGATGGCTCTAAGTTTCTTTGTAGCCGCTAGATATTGTGCTATACTTTCATTCAGAGGCGAATCCAGGATTTAAACTTTATAGGTTCATCCTTTAAGGTTCTTAGAATTGAACCCGTTGTATGTTTATATTTATGGTTTCATATCTACTATTTCTTGAAATTTTACTGGATTTTACACACAAATTTATGCTTCGCGTTGAAAGTACTCGGTTTAGATGAACCCGTTGCCGCAACGTTACATCCGCCCCTTGCTAATCACTGTGGCCTGCAGTAAGTCAAGCATGCCTAGAAAAAAGGTTTTCTTAGTACTCTCCCCTTTTCTTATAATGTTCTTAGTACTCTACCTCTTACCAGTAGCATTCAGTGGTTTAACGTAATTATTGTTACCTTCAACATATGCGACTAGTTTGTGATTTTCTATGATTTTTAGCTAGTAGCGGTGAATCTTTATGTTTCGCCTTAGTTTAATCGTTGATTGGGTAATTAAGATTTTTATGTGGCTGAGTTAAAAAAATAAAGAAAAAGAAGAACAGACGGAGAAGCAAAGCAGTTACAGAGGGAGGGATGATTTTCTTTAACCACTGTATCTCCAACCTTTAACCACTATGTTTCCAATGGAAAAGCTATGAATTGTTAGCGCTCCAAGTCTCCATTACCTATACAACTCACTGTCTCTACATGCACAAACTATTGCGGACTTTAAACCTTTTTTGCACTTTGAACTCAAAGTAGCTCTTTGTTCACTTTTTTGTTGTTGTTCCATTTCTATCTAACAATAGTATTTTATTCCTTTTATGTTATTAATTTTAACCCGGTTCAGTATCTCCGAGTCTCTGGTTGCTCACTTTCATGCCCTTCCTGAGCCATTAACTGATTAGACATACTAAAGAAAAGCTAACCATAGAATTATGTCTTCTAATTTAACTGACAAGTTCCTGAGTATGATCTTTGTTATCTTGAGAAATCTGTACTGTGTTATCTCTCGGATTTCACCTGAAGCTAGAAACAATATGTATATTCTTATTGCAGTGTTAATGCTTCAACTGGTCATGGAATAAGTAATTTTCATGTAATTGTTTGCGTTATAGATTCATTGCAACTGTGTTATGGAGTTGCATCAAGTTCCGACACTATCTCCCTTCAATTTCAGTTGCACACAATACTGGCTATTTGATGAATGATGATGCAACTATTAGGTCTTTAGACCAAGTATTTTCATAAGTTCTCCAATGTTGTTTTGCTTTTCTTTCTGTTGGGCAGTTGCTGGTTGCTGGTGGTGGTATGTATGTGGAGGTCTTCAATCGAGGGGTTATTCCACTTGCATACAGCATTAGGAAAAAAAATAAAGCTGGAGAGACAAATACATATTTGGACGGGATCTACCTTTTGTTCACTTATTTTACCAAACCTGAGTCCATTGCAGCCCTTGAGGCAACAATGGTGGCTGATGATGATGTTATCCGGTCGTCCACTTTCAAGATCAGGAAAAGGAAATACTAGTTTAATTAGTTAGTTTAACTTGTATTTGTTCAGCTTCAAAAGACGATAACATGGAGGAGGCAGGTTTTCCTCATCGCGCCTCTCGGATGTTTGAGTATTACAGTCCTTTTCAGAGTAAAGCAGTATCAATTTGTAATATTTGTTTATATTACTGAAAGTTGCCATTAAATTCTACTTTAGCATCCTCCAATTTGGCTATATAATAGTAGAGCATTATTGAGCACTTGATTGTCCTGCATAAAGATGATCCTTGGGTTTTTACTTTTCTAGTCTCTTTGGTTGTCAAGTCAGATTACCATTTCTCTTTATTATAGAATTTAAAACCACTTGTGTTTTAACCATGGTGCCGAGGTCAACTTGTATGCTCCTCGATTAATTTCACAGGGCATCTACTACCTCGCACCAGTATAGGTACCGGATAATTTTGTCCGCCACATTTTTAACATGAGAAGGCGGATTAGTGTAGTCTACTCTCCTCTTTTTCTTCCCCTGTCCCCTGTCAACCGATCTCTCGGAAACAACCTCTCTACTCTTCCGGGGTACGGCTATGGTCTGGGTACACTCTACCTTCCCCAGACCCCACTAGTGTGTTGTTGCTGCTGTAATGGGACACTTTTTGAACTTTGTTTATGAGCCCAAGTTGCCTGTTGGTACTGAAGGAAGTTGAGAAACAGTAATTTTTTTTCTTTTTGTTGATGCCCTTTTGCCCTATCTAAACTGCCATGGCTTCCAAAAGCAAGACTAACCATTTTGTGGGTTGTGATTTGGACATTTGGTTCAAATTTTTGTGCTGATTGCTTTAAGACAATTGTGTTGGCTTTCCACCAGAACATCTATCATAAAATAGTCATTATATGTTGATTGCTAAGAATTTTTTCCAAAGCCAGGCTACTTTATAGTAGATAAGTTTATTTTCTTTGATTTCTTTTGCTTTATGGGAAATCTTGAGAATCTGATTTAATGGTGTAATTTGAAGATGACCTCAATGCCCACTTTGAGAGAGAGGGAAATAATGAGATTCTTCTCCATCCCACAAACATTAGCATGACTTTATTCCAAGAAAATGCCCACATGAAGTGAAGCTGCATCTTGTAAAGTTTTTGGAAAAGGATAAGTTACAAATTAAAAACTAGTAAATGGAGACATAAAGAAAGAGCAAGTAGGTTACATCCAAGGGAGTTAGCTTAACAACCAATAAAGCGGGTAGGGGTGACAAACGGACGTGTCGGGTCGGATATGGGGTCGGGTTGAGATGGGTAATGTATAAACGGATAAATTATCCGACCCGACTCATGTTTAATATGGATAAAAAATGTGTTAACCGGCGGATAATATGGATATCCATATTATCCACGACTTCTTGAATATGATCACACTTTTAGGAGAATTTCTAGTCTCCCAAACTGGAGGAACCACCAATTTGAGGTTATGCAAATGTAAAAGTTAAACTCATTAGTTATTCATTGATTATCTGTTTTCTAAATGGATAATGTGGTTTTATCCATATTTGATCCTTTTTTAAAAAGTTCATAAACCAACCCATTTTTTAGTGGATACTATGAGTGTATAACTATTTTTTTAACCATTTTGCCACCACTATATGGAAATATTTGGTACTTCTACGGCAGAGGTACTAGATACTCGATGAAACTTGTGTTGGTAGAAGTAACCGATACCCAGTGAAATAATCAAAATGTGCATGAAAATCATGAGAAACTAGACCTTCAATGATTTCTTCCTGTTTGTCCGCGTAAGCTTTGGTAGATACAGTTACTCGATACTTGTGTGATGGAGATAATAGATGCTCGGCAAAACTTGTATTGTAAAGTAGCAGATATTAAAAGAAATAATCGAGATGTACACAAATTGATTCAGGCACCATGATATCAAGAAAAAGGAGAGCCAGTAGGTTTGACATAGTAGAGCATACCGAAGAAATTTCTTAACAATGATTTTGTTATTTAAATTAGTTAATCTAAGTGATCACCCCGTCATCAGCGGCTAGTGCTCACCCTGACCAGGAAACAAGATCTTGCACTAATGCATGTTTTCTCTTCATATACAAGTCTTCTAACAATTGGTAAACTTGTCTTCATTTGAAAAGCTGAATCACTTTATGAGCACATGATTAAATTGAGATGTTTTTTTTTTTTTTTGTTCTTTGGCTGACTTAAAGGACAATCTCCTAGACTATTAGCTTTTTCTTTTTTTCATTTTGAATAATGGTATAGTTAGGGTTAATTTTCGCGTACCTTAACTATTCCATTTAATACATGTTACCTCCACCGACACGGTTATTGGAAAAGCAAAGTCAACTCCGAGCCAACATAAAGAAGAGTATTGCAGTAAGTTGACAGCCTCTCTACCTCCGCAAAGGCAGAGGTAAGGTCTGCGTCAAGACACTACTATGTAGGATTACATTGGATATGTTGTTGTTGTATTGCAGTAAGTTAACGGCCAACGTAAAAGTAGTTCAGATGTGGTAAATGTTCTCAAATTAACATGAATAGAGTAAAAAGGTTACATACTCCATCTAATTTAGTATTAAAGCCTAGTTAATTGATTTATTTTTTTGAGAATATACCTTGACTTAGGTGGATGAGAGTGCAAATGTGATATATCATTTCCAAGTTTATGGATGGGACCCCTTTTTGGAATCAACCTGCAGTGATAGGTGCATATGAATAAATACATGTTTTAGGGGCCACTTGTACTATATTGTTATTTATTTCCATATAAGAAAAAGCTCATTTATGTGCAACACTTTGAGTATAGTATGTGGAAGAACCACTCATTTTGTGGATGTCAAACAGAATAAATTCCAAATGTTTAGATTATATAAAAGAATTATCACTAAGGATTTGCTTTCATCCGTCTAAATCTTGGTAAGAGAGTTATTTGGTACCTGTACCGATGGTAGAAAACAAGTACTCGATGGAATAGTCGAGGCACGTCCAAGTTGTCTAGACATCAAAACTATCTATATATTATATTAAAAGCACGAAGACCCTTAGCGAAATGTCGTTCGCCTTTTTTACCCTTTAAAAATGAAGTTCACACTAGACAAAATAGTCATTTTATTATATTTATAATATTTAGAAATAATTATTAAATTAATTTCCTAATATTTTGGAATAGTCGTGTAATTACTTGCCTAATATTTAGTACTTTGATTTTCCGCCTATAATTCCTTCAAATCCTTTAGAAGGAAACTTATCTACTTTGATAGTGAGAATTTTTTCCCGAAGACATTGCTTACCAAATAAAACTAAAAAAAGAAATTTTGAAAACTTTCCTCTTTATGACGTCTAAACGCACCAAAGGATTCTCCTATAAAAATTTATTGCAAAATTTATTTCTTTGAAAGTCCTATTCCTTTTTTTTGTTGTCAAAAAAGTCAAAATAATTTTTTAGGGAAAATAAAAAAGCATCACAACGCAAATAAAAAAAGACAACATTTTTCAAGAAGTAACAAAATTATTTTCAAAGTGTTTAGCAATTCCTAATTTAAATAACAAAGAAATAAACTAATTGTAACTACATAAACATATGAAGAGTAAAAATAATTGATGTAAGTGTTAAAAAGAAAAATATAACATTCCTAAATTTTGTAACATAAATAAAAGAAAGTGAAAAATACATTCCTAAAATCTTACGATAAATAAATGAGAAAAAAAAATACTATTTAGGAAATAATCAAATTGTCTTCAATTCTTAAAACCTAAGTCTAAGTTAAACAAAAGAGAAATGTCTTTTTCAAGAGGTAATCAAATTGTTTCCAATTATTTATTTATATTTATATCTATCTATCTACACTATATTAAAAGCACGAAGGCCCTTAGCGAAATATCGTTCGCCTTTTTTACCCTTTAAAAATAGACTTTAAATTGGACAAAATTGTCATTGTAGTTTAATCATTTACCTAATATTTTGGACTTTAAAGTAAGCAAATTTATTTATTAAATCATTCTTAATTTAAGCTATATAGAAACTCATAATATTTAGGAATCTAAATTGAGTAAAATTTTACTTATAAATATTTTTTCCTTATTTAAATGGTGTAGCTATTTTCCTCAAATTGATCCTTTCATGTTTACAAGTTTTAAATACGTTTGGAATTGTAACGAGTTTTGCAATTTTTTGTCTTCATTTTAATTTTGTAGGATTGAACACGTACTAGGGGTGGACGCTCGGGTAGTTCGGATTGAATTTAAACTTTCGGTTTGGATTTTCGATTTTCGGATTGAAGAAATGACAATCCAAATCCAATCCAAATAAGTTCCGATTGGATCGGATTTTTTAAATTCGGATTCGGATTAATCGGTTTGGATATTTTGGATTTTCGGTTTTGAACTTACAAGTTGAGATGTTTCTTCTTTTTACAAAAATGAATATCCAAATGAAGTACTCATGTTAAATTACCTGAAAAGTTACTCATTCTCACCGGAATCATCCAAATAAAATATTCAAGTAATGAAATTATTGTCAAGAAAATACAACAAAGACATTAATAGCCTGATAAGAAGTAGCAATAGTAAAACCATATTCAAAATAAAAATTATTCTGACAGTAACTTAGTAATTAATAGTGAATATATGAGATAATTTCTAATGGGTAGGGTATCAAACTTATTTTCTACTGGCATATGGATAATAGACTAAATATAAAGTATAAAAATTTCGGATTTTCGGATATCCAAAAATTCGAAGTACCAAAGCCACTATCCAATCCGAAATCCAAAATTTTAAAAACTTAAATCCAAAATCCAATCCGTAATCCGAAAATCCAAACTAAAAATCCAAAAGATTTAGATTTCGGTTTGGATTTCGAGTTTGCCGAAACTATGCCCACCCCTAACACGTACAGTTCATTCATATATTTTGAAATCTATTTTTTTGTTGATTACTTTTTTGGATCATGTGAGTAGTGTTAATTCAATTTTTTTTATGTGCACAACGAGTTTAATCTAACTTATAAATTTGTAATTTTTAAATATAAATTATTTAATCATTAATGATGGATAACACGTAAATTATATTTTATGTTAGATAATAATTAGTATCATTTAATTATATTTTTAATATTAAAACTTCAAAATTAGCAAAATTTATGCTATTAATCTTTAATTATTTGAATTATTTGAAGGAAGTTCTAATATTTAGGAATTCAAAATTGAATAAAATTTTAAATTATATAAATTAGTTTCATATTAATATTGCGTAAAATAAATCTTCATTCAAACTCATACCAAAGAAGAAAAACAAAATTTTAAATTCAAATCCTTAATTATCAAGATCTAATAAAATTGTGAATATTGAATATCACCAAACTAAGCCGCAGTCGTTGTAATAGTTTTTCTTTGAATCAAATAATGACCGAGAATATTAAGATATATTGTCTTCTGCTTTGGTTAAAACATTCAATCAAAATTATTATATCATCAGTTCAAATGAGATAAATGAATTTGAATAGAATGACGAACAAGAAAACCAAAAACGACAAAGTCAACAAAGAATAAGTAAAAACTTATTGTTTGGATATATGTCGTTCGCCATTTTACCTTTTAAATATTGCTTTCACGTTGGACTAAATTGTTATTTAGGTTATTTTCCTAATATGTAAGAGTTTAAAATTTTAAAATATTTTGATTAATGATTGAATTGATCAGGCATGTAGGAACAAGGTTCAAGTCTACCGGGCATTCGTCATTTCACCTAGGTAAAAATTCCTAATATAACTCAAAATATATATAATCTCTAGCCCAATTTTTTGAGCTTTATAAATGTTTTTAAAATGTGCTACTTACCAAGTTGCCCCAATTATACCAGCTACTCAATTTTTCTCTTTCTCTTCTAATTTCATAATGCTTATGAATGTTCTTTATTATTGTTTGGTGATGAAATTAGTCCATTCCCTAATTGTAGTGATAAAAAGGTTAAACCTTAATGTTTTTGAAAGTGTACCCTTCCCAAACTAGAGAAAAAAAATAAGGAATACGAAGATTTGTCCAAAAAGAGTATTAACTAACATAACTCTAAAGTTACATGAGAAATTTATTATCATTAATAATCTTGAATTTATAATAAAAATATTTCAGCGTTTAACGAGTGATAGGGAGACTTGGTTGATAAGCGTCAATAACACTAACGATTCTGCATATACAACGGCTCAAAGTAAAATATTAGATGGATATTTTATCCTTTGAGAATATATTTTTATTGGATTAAATTATAATTACATTTAAATATTTAAAATTTTGGATGAGTTAATACTAAGAATTTGAATAAACATAAATTTTTTTAAAAATAATTAAATTATAAAAAAAATCAATTTACTTCTTTTTAAAACTATCCGTATATGAAAACTTATTATTCAAGTTGATAAAACTCATATGGTACAAAATTTTATTTCTACAACAAAACATTGGCAAAAATGAAATTGGAGATAGAGCAAAATCGATTATATCGAATTGGTGAAGTGCAAATTTGAAGCGATAANAACTCAACGGCAGAAAAACTACGAGAAAACAACAATAATAAGGCATTCGAGAACTTATATGAGGCTGATTACCTTTTTAAGTTCTTTTACAGCTCAAACATATCATATAGATATGTAAGATAGATAGAGAGATTTTTTTTTTCTTCAAAATTGTATATTCATAAATATAGGATACACGCGTAAAGCGCGTACCCTAAAACTAGTAATAAAAAAAATATCTAAAGAAATTACCCCTAATTGTGCAGAGCACAAAACAACAACAACAACAAATCTAGTGAAATCGCACACGTGGAGTCTGGGAAGGGTAATGTATACGTAGATCTTACCCTACCTTAGGAAGGAAGAGAGGTTGTTTCCGATAGACTCTGTGTAGAGCACATAGTACTTTCCAAATTTATATCAGAAAATCAACTATTTCTTGACTAAATTCAAGAATGACTTTTACCTTCCATCCCCAATGAGATTTTGAAAACTCAAGAAAATAGAGATTGAGAAATATCTAGTGAAGTTATGTTTCAGTAAAATTGCCCCAATAAACAGTTGCACTATTGGTTTTCATTACATGACAAGGTAATAACTGAAAGGTAAGTTAGGCTTATCTGATCAGTGCTCACCACCTTTGATGACAACCTTTTGAGGTTGATTGATTATCAGACAACTTATGTTTATGGGAATCTTGTCAAAAGACAAGTGAGAAAGTAAGATATTTGTATATACCTAAAGCAAAAGGGTAAAAAAGTGTACCTCTTTTCTATCCTAAATATATCTTAATTTTACGCTCCGTTATAAGAACTTATATACCCTTATTGTTAGCAAAACGTCTCGTATTTGTACTCGAGCCTAACAAAGTTACGACCTGAAGTATAACAAAGGTTAACTTTAGACCCATAGTCAAAAGTAGAGTGTAAATTTGGACCATTTTCCTGAGTTAATTTGACATGTTGAACCACCTAATCCACGCTAGAACTCCGTTAAAGTCAAGAACATCAAATACGAGGTGATTGGCTAATGGCAAGAATATGAATTGCCCTAAAATATAATAGATGATAACCACAATAACAACGACGACGACGATCCAGTAAAATCCCACAAAATGGAGTAAGCGGAGGGTAGTATGTACGCAGACCTTACCCCTACCCTGATGTGGTAGATAGGCTGTTTTTGATAGACCCTCGGTTCAAGAATATAACGGATGATAAACTTAAGATATTTTGTATAGTAGAGTAGTAAATTGTGACTTTTTCCTATAACCTATGTATAGTTTTCAGATGCTATTCCAAAGAGAAAACTATGATTGAATCCTATGCTAAAAAGATGAAGATGAAAGAGTGGGCTGAGGGACCTGGAATTATTGCCTTTTCTTTTTCTTTTAATATGTTTAAAATCTTAGTGGCAAGTTATGAGCAAGTCACATCATTGAAAAAGTGTAAATAAAGTAATCATGTTATATTGATCACTTACTTGATCTCAAAAGCACTTCACATTTTAGCAGTCTCCTAAGCATTATTGCTACTGTCCTTATCAAATCTCAATTAAAATCCAAAATAAACATGCCTTTTTATCCTTTTTCATATTTTCCTGATACAATGTTTTTGATCTTTGTTTGTATATATAAAGCTTAGGGTGCGGCCCTTCCCGGGACCCTGCATGAATACGGGATGCCTTGTGTATCAAGCTGTCCTATATATAATGCTATAAGGTTTAGGGTTTATAAACCCTAAACCCTAAGGTATCCTGATACAGTCAAACCTCTCTATAACAACCTCGTTTGTTCTGAATAATTTTGGATGTTATAACGAAGTGCTGTTATAGAGAACATATATTATAACATAATATGAAAATTGGTTCCGAAAAAGCTTGGCTTTCATAGTGAAGTGTTGTTATATAGGGATGCCGTTATAGAGAGATCTGACTGTACATTGTTTTTTATCTTTGTTTGTATATATAAAGCTTAGGGTGCGGCCCTTCTCTGGATCCTGCATGAATACGGGATACCTTGTGTACCGAGGTGCCCTATATATAATGCTATAGCCTTATAATCTTTCTCATTAAACCTTTTAACAAACTGAGTTTTAAGAGTTTTTTGTTCAATGGGGATCCCTGAATCTCCTAGTCCACCTCACTTATATCCTCAAGCACTTCAACTTAAACTTTATCAAGCTTTCATCTTCTCCATACCAATACTTTTTTCTATAATCTTGTTTCTTTTGTTTTACTTGTTTTATCTCAAAAGAAGGGCTTCTATTGGTTCTATTTCCCCTGCAACAGTTACAAGGAGTTCAACTCATGCTATTATTCATGTCAGTAAAAATCTCCTAGCTGATTAGTCTACGCTTGAATTTCATAATATTTCAAGAACCATAGTATACAAACTAAAAAATTGGTAGTTTGCTAATAGTTTTGTTATTTTGCAGGGTGAGGTAGATATAAAGGGGATGCTCAAGAACAAGCTTCCTGTAATATTATTTGATGAAGATTCAATGATGAGAGATTCCCAGTAAGTTAACTTTTGTTTGTGCTACTGGGCAAATCCATAGTCTTTATACAAAAATTTTGACAGATCTAATTCAAGAGTTCGAAGGGGAGCCATGGCGTAACTGGTAAAGTTGCTGCCATGTGACTAGGAGGTCACGGGTTCAAGCCGCGGAAATAGCTTCTTGCAGAAATGCAGAGTAAGGCTGCATACAATAGACTCTTATGGTCCGGCTCTTCCCGGACCCCGCGCATAGCGGGAGCTTAGTGTACGGGTTACCTTTTTTAATTCAAGAGCTCCATTTCATCCTTAAACTTTTGACAAGTTCTTATAACTTTTTTAACTACTTCATATCTTAGTTCAGGACTATAATTTTAGAATATGGACAAAGTAACTAAATGCTGCCAAAAGTTACAGATAAAAGGGTGCCTGGATTCTGATAATGATTTTGCTAATCCATGTGGTTCAAAGATTTGAAGGTGTAAAGTTGTTGTTATGCGACTATGAGGTTACGGGTTCGAGCCGTGAAAACAGCCTCTTGCAGAAATGCAGAGTAAGACTGCGTACAATAGACCCTTGTGGTTCGGCCCTTCCCCGGACCCTGCATATAGTGAGAGCTTAGTGCACCGGACTGCCCTTTTATGTGGTTCAAAGAATTCATTATTTGAACATACTACAATGAGCATTTCAGATTCTAAGGGTGAATTTAAGGCAATATTTTCAATAAAGTACTTACAATTATGAGGTAATTTCTCACAGGTGTTGTGTTTGCTTGGGAGAATTTGAGATCAAAGAAGAGTTACATCAGTTACCTTCTTGTAAACACATTTTCCATGTTGAATGCATACGCCATTGGCTTCGTTCGAATTTCTCGTGTCCTCTCTGTAGATGCCATGTTATTATTTCAAGACAAAATCCGCAACCTCCACAGCAGCCAGCTTCTAATCTTGAACATAACAATCAAGTCAGATTAGATATTGAAGAGGAAAGTGTACAACGCGATAGAACGATTAACACAGCCAATATTAGCAGAGAAGAGCAGCATGTGGTGATAATTGAAGAATTGTCTAGTGCTAGTTCATCCTCTGGCACTGCTGAAAATAGTGAAAGAGATCATGATTCAAATGTAGAAACTCTTGTTATCAGTATTAAGGCCTAATTGTTTTGCTGCATTTCTGGAATTGTATATTTAGAATTGGGAGTTCAGGAATGATAGATTAGCAGAGAAGTTTAGGGGATACCATTTTATACACATCAGAATCTGATTATTAGATGGAACTTTGCAAAATCATGCTTTTATTTACTTCTCAGTAAAAAGAAGGAAAAAAAAGCACACAAAAGTGTTACATATATTATACAGTATAAGATATGGCATTATTGTATGGGTCAAAATCCGCTCCAGAATATTTGAAATAAAATAATACTAAGGAAAGGATTTTCGAGCCGTCGTTGGTCGAGGTGGATCAGGAAGCAGTGAAGCCCATAGCCGAAGAGTCAACATGAGTCGAGGTCGAGGTCGAGGTGCCAATCATGGTCGAGCTCGAGCACCATCAATGAAGTTGTAACGGCTAGTTTTTCAAAATAGCTTATTAAAGGGAATATTCCGTGAATATTCTTTGTATATGTACTATTAGGGTTTTAGTAGGAATGTGTCTCATATGAATAGAAGAAAGAGTGAGAGTAGAGGCACGTGAGATTCAATCGTAAGAACAACACTTTGAAAAAAGATTCATTCTTCACTCAGTATATGACTTCACTTTTCACTATTATTCTCATAAGATCCGAGGAATTCTCAATCATTTGAGGATCCAAGCAAGGTTCTTAACTTATTCATCTTAATTACATGAGTGCCATTATATTGTCAGTTATTGAAAATCATATACACTGCTACTCTTTCTTGAAAGAAAAAGGGCATTTCTTACACAGAATCATTGTTGCCTGATCACGCCCAACTATGCCTTATAAAAAGGACAATGCTGTCGTTGCAAATATAATCCGGTTTACAAGTCCGGAGTCGAATCCCACAGAGAACTAAGGTTTAGCTACAACTGTTCACTATCACCAAGAAGACAAGCTTGAACAATTCCTAACTTATAGATATTAAGATTCTTGTGTTTAACTAATTAACTAACAAATTAAAATAGTAAATTAACAACTAACGATACTGAGGGTTAGAGAAAAGATTAAGGAGGTCTAGAGTTATGATTTCCCCTATTGTCGGAATCCTTCCCGCTATGTCTTCTATAATTTCACCTAAGTATTCTCTACCGATCATGAGCACTCTTATTACCGTAAATCTCTCCCGAGTAATTACGACAATTTACTAGACGCGCTCTCCCGAGCTACGCTAGCTGGCTTTTAATACAGCTCATTTCAGATCGCACCCAAGACTTCGTTATCCCTAATCCCGCCTTTAAACCCTCGGTTATTGATCCCTCATATACTCTGGGAGTGGTGTTGTTCAACAATTACCTAAATATGCACTCTCTCCCGAGTTATGCATACTAAATAGGCACAACTAATTGAGAGCTCTTCAATCAACCAGAATATAAACATAGTTGAACAAATAGAGAAAAGCTATGGCTCAATTATATAAAAACATAACAAGAATTTATCTTACAAAAGGTTCTATCAAAACTCTAGATAACAAATTAGCTATTCATAATAGTATGTAAAACTACAATACTAAAAGTCATAACCAACAATGAAAAATATAGGAAGAGGAAGGAAAAAACTCGTAGAAGAATTCTCCGCCTTGCTCCCAATGTGTTCTTGCCTCCAAGGGTGTTGTCTAACCCTAAAGTAGTGTCTCCTCGCCTCCTTAGGTCTAATTTGTGTCCAAAATATGTCCTCCTCCTGTTCTTGGCTGGCCTCCTTTGTTTAATATAGGGTTTAGGACTTAAAATCCCATGTTTTGAACTTTAGTCCCTGAAATTTTCGCTTCCTGCTGCGGTTTCGCCGCGGTCGCGGTGGAACCGCGGCCAAACATGCCCTCTGATTCTTCAGTTGTCCGCGGCCATCTTCTACCGCGGTTCTGCCGCGATCGCGGAAAAATCGCGATTTTTCACCCTGTTTCGTTTGGAATTTGGAAAAACGTAAAACATGAAAGTTGTAGCCCTTTGAGCTAGCTTTCCAACCATATATTGTGGAGCCCAAATAGAGTTCTGAGCAAAAGGTTATGTCTATTTTACTAGACAGTGCGCAATATGCCTCCTCAAGTCTTCGTTCGTACTTAATTATCAAATTTGACCTCCGAACACGATCCCGGCTTAATTCCTTGAGCTTTTACTCAGACTTCAAAGCTTCAAATCACTTAAATTCATTCCATAACATCTATATAGCTCGGAATCACACCTACAAGGCATAAAACACACAATTAGTGCAAAACACTAGTGATTAAAGCGCAAACTCAATTAAAGTGCAGTAAATTCGAGTGTAATAAGCGACTAAAATATGCAATTATAGCCTATCATCATTGCCCAATACTATTCGACCACCTTTTCTGATTTATAAGATCCGGGGATATTATTCTTAATTAAAATTAACCAATGTTTAACTGAAATTAATTATCTGAACCAAGATTTATGTTTTTGGGTAAAACAATTACATATTACAATTTTTTTGTTTTGTTTTGGTAAGACATATGACAGTCAGTCTTTTTATTTTAAGCGAAAGAAAAAGAATATTGGAAATTGAAATTGGAGAAAAAAATTGTCGGAAAATCAATTTTTCGTTTTGACATAGAACTTCAGTGATGGAAATATTGAATTAATTATTTCGTATTAATATTAGCCCTGGAATCAATAAATCCAATATGAGGCAGATCTTTCTAGAATGAGTCGGTTAATTTACGAAAATCTCCAAAATATAGGTAGACCTTGTTGAATAATTTAAAATAGTAATTCATGTCTAACTAGTATTTGTAGCCAAATTCAATTTTCTAAGTCTAGTCGAAGTAGGTTTTACACTATTATAAATATAGGTGCTTGTACCTATTTTCTAATAAAAATTCATATTTTATTCCTACAAAAACATGGACAACAAGGGCAAGACAAAACTGGATGAAGAAACAGATTCAGAAAAAAAGGAATCAAATAAACCACCAAATAGCTGGTTCGAATTAAGAATCAATACTCATGTCTATATTACAGGATTACCAGAAGATGTAACTGTTGAAGAAATAATTGAAGTTTTTATAAAGGAAGATCCAGTAACACAAAACCCTAGAGTGAAGATTTATTTCGACAAAGAAACTGGAAAAAAGAAAGGCGATGCGCTCGTTACGTATCTTAAAGAGCCTTCAGTTGATTTAGCCATTAAAATTTTAGATGGTACGCCTTTACGGCTAGGTGAAAAAATTCCAATGAAAGTTGCGCGAGCAGAGTTTAAGCAGAAAGGGGAAAAGTTCGTACCAAAGGAAATTGATAAGAATAAGAAGAAGAAATTACAAAAAGTTGAACAGAGGATGCTTAGCTGGAGTGGTCGTGATGATACAGGGATACTGATTTCAGCTACTGTTGTGCTTCGTTATATGTTTGCGCCTGTTGAATTGAAAGAGGATGAGAATTTATGTTCTGAGATAAAGGAAGACGTTCGAGAGGAATGTTTAAAGTTTGGTCCCGTGGGATTAGTCAAGGTGTGCGAAAATCACCCACACGGTGTTGTTTTGGTTAAATTTAAGGATCGAAGGGATGCTCATAGGTGTATTCACTACAACATTTTAGGCCTACAATCACTCTGAGAAGTGTGGTCTAAGATGCCAAGAAGTGTAGCATTTGGGCAAAGGCAACACTTTACGGCTTTAGGCAACGCTTTTTGGGGTGGCCTAAAGTACCGTAACCTTTGACTATTGGCCACGCTTTGTAGGTGTTGCCTTAGAAGCCACGTTTTGAAAGTGTGGCTGATACGGTACAAAGGCCACACTTATATTTTCTCTTATAGCCACGCTTTTATGACATAAGGCTACACTTATGAAGCGTGATCTTTGTCACGTTATAGGCTACGCTTACAAAGTGTGGCTTCTAGAGCAACATGACAATCCCTATGGCCACCCTTTTTAAGCGTGGCAGTTTTGTCTACACTACAAAGTTATTTTTCAAATACTTATATTAGCCACAATTTTGTGGTTAAAAAACTATATTTGTTTGCATCAAATTCTGTTCTCACACACATATATATATCAAGCATTAAATTAGATAATAAGTAAATAGAATAAAAATAATTCAAATGCATATACTTAAAATAAATTTCAACAAAGAAACATACTTTGTGTACTGTCTATAGTAATAAAGCACTGTTGGTTCAAGAGTTCACTAGCAAAGACCTCTACAAAACCAAATGTATTCATATTTATAGAATCAATCAAAATAAACATCCCAATTGTTCAAAAGGTCTTCACCATTCACTTTAATGAATCAAATTGATTTGTGACCACCATATCGAATTGCATCACCCGTATTTTCTTACACATTCAAAATGAAATTAAAAATTAGGAAGAAACATATATATACTATACACTGGTTAGAAAGCATGATTTTGTAAGTTAAGATTGAGGTAGTTTTTGGAATTGGGAAATATAAATAGCTTTTCAAGACTGGGCGTGAGTTGAGCCAGAAGAATGTGGCAGATTTTGACCTCTCATAGCTCGTGCACTACTTGCATCAACCGGTGAAGGAATATTAGATCCAACACACCCTTGTATATCATTAAAATCCAATCCAGGATTGTTTTTCACCAATTGACTAAAAAAAATATTGCATTTCTTCTCTCATAATTTCCTTCAGAGAAGTTATTTCATTGGCATGCTTTTGTTTAAGCTTGGTGATTTCTTCATCTTTTTTCAGAGAGCTTGTCGTCACCGATCTACCATAGCATCTAACCTGACCAGGCTACTCCTTTCCAAATACAACCCTAAATGCATCATCTGTTGTTTCTCCGGAACTTTGACGATTCTGAAGTTCAGACTGTCAAGAAAATATTATTGCACATCACTTACAAATCAAGATAGAACAAACACTAAAATAACTTTCAACAAGTCAAGTTAGATTAAAAAAAAGTTGGTGCATTACCATTCTGTAAACAATTTGGTAATCTGCATCGTAGAATCAGAGATAATATTGTGACGTACATACCTTTTTTTATAAGCATAATATTGTAACGTGCTTGCAATCTCAACAAGGATTTTTGAAAACGAAGTATATATACAAAGTATCATTTGGTCCGAGGTTATTCTCTGGCAGACTGGCACACACTAGAGAGAGAATATCAACATATATAAGTTGAACAAGAACTTACATGTCAATGGAAATTGAACCTAATTAATGTGTTAGCAATGTGGCAAACTGTTATCCACCCATTACAAGTTTACAACTCAAAAATCAAGTTTGTTTACTGGTAATTACTAGAGAGAACTTAATGAAAAGCAGACCACAAAATTTAGCCAAAAAGCCTACTATATCTAGGCCTTTAATTTTATGATTTGATGAGGTTCTAATGTCATTATGTGGTGTTCCATCATATCAAAAATATAACAAACCTCGATATAGAATGTATCACACAGTCATTTCATCTTAGAATCAGTGTCTTGTTAGCCCCAAGCAGTCTTTGATTCCCATCTCCACAAGAACTGGCATTGATGCAGCCATGTGTGAAAGAAAATAAAAGACTCGTAAAAGTCCTTGAAATGAACAACACGTACAAACTTTGCTTACATTTTACAACCATCTCATCAATGCCTGGAGAATATATATCAATGCTAAAAGAACAAACATAATCTTAGCTAATTTTGATTCCAACTTTTATATATATATTGCTCAGATATGTATACTTCATCAAAGTATAGTATATTGAGCATAAGAATATGAAATTAGAATATGTATATATATATTATATAATTACTCTTTTTTCAGCATAAGAATAAAATTAGAAAAAAAAAGAGTTAAATACTTGAGTACAAACAAAGACTTTACAAATGCTAGATAAAATGGTGCATCACCAGTAGATCCGAGTTGTATGAAAACCTACTGGTGACACACCATTTTATCTAGCATTTGTGTTCAAATATTGGAACAAGCTAAATCGTCCAAACTACCATGTAAGATCCATCTATCTTTTCTCTGATGCATTTGTTCAAGCCCACTTTCTTTCTTTTTTCCTCCTCTTTTTCTAGCTTATTCTTTTCTTTATTTTTGCTTTCTTTTTTATACCTTTCACAGATTCATAGAAGAATTTCATATATTTTCACAACTACATATGGATCCGCGTGTGTTTGACTTACAAATTTACCTAGAAATTATACGAAAAATAAAGATTATTTTTTCTGAGGGCCATCGGACTGGGTAAAACCTGAATTAACCGTGGTGCACTTGCGGGAAACTCCTTGCCGAGGGCCTGTGCACCCCCGGGGATTAGTCGGGGCTCTTAGAGACTCGGACACCCGGTGCAAATCAAAAAAAAAAAAAACGGAGGCAAAATCTCCATTCCTATCATTTCTTTGGTAGTTCATCTTTGATCAGAGTAATTATGATAAAGTTCATTGTTTTTTCTTCACTCAACTCTTTTCTGGGGTCTGATAGTCTCTCCACCATATCTTTTTGGATGATTTCCAGTGAAATCTCCCTCGTCTACAAATTACAGATATACAGAAGAGCAGAAAATTTATTAGTCTGATTTGTCCAATTGCACTCCACGTAACTCCAGTGAAAAATGTGTTTTTAGTTCAAACTTAACTGGTTATGCTATCTTCACATTTGGCTATTATTCCTTTTGAATGTGCTGTTCTTTGCTAATAGGAGAAAAACAACAGCCCTAAATTAAATTGAATATTATAATTACCTATATGCTTACTGTGTATCAGCTTATGTACTAGTTGAATATGGTCAATCTTGTTCTAATGGATTGAGAATTGCTTCAGAAGAAGTTTTTCTTTTAGGAGTAATGTTTATCTAGTGGAAGACGAAGAACAAACTGAGCAAGATGAAGAACATGAACCACAACATTAAAAAGAAAAGGGATCAGACACAATTAACCAAAATACGACACCTTTTGGAAGACGAAAATCCATAAAAATAAATAAATATTTACATTAGCCTACAAATTATAGGAATCTGATGACATGATTCACTAAGTTTGACTTGTAGCATTAAGCATTAGAATGTTCAGGACAGTCGTCATAGTTGAGAAGCAAGGAGTACATAAATAATTCAGGCATGCAGTCTTTGCAACATCCTATCAACTAACATGCAGTTAAATGTCTCGGCAAGTCACAAACATTTGCAGCTCAGAAGGAAAGAACACACACCAATAAACAAGAAAGGCATTCAAGAGGAGTGTTTTTCTAAATTAAAAAGTCATTCACGGACCAGAGGACATTTTATTTGAAGAATTTTCTCAACCAGAACAACTTATTTTATAAAAAAAATATAAGAAAATCTATTATTGAGCATCTTTAACAACGTTCTAACAGTTTTCCACCATTATATTTTGGTGAAACAATTTGCATCCATAAATAACTACAAATTATGAACTCTTGACTCTAAAGATAATCATTTTACATGAATATTTTAGCTCATTTTGACAATCAAATTGCTCAGAGGGTCAATCACTAAATAAAACCTTCAAATATGAAGTCTCACCACAAAGATAATGAGCAAGCCAAAAAATCATGTCAACCATGCTTATTTGGCCAAAGTAACTCTAGATCTGTTTCACAAAATTCTCGCACAATAATTCAAGTAAAACGTAAAACAAAGTGGTTGTACAACTGAAATTAAGTCAAAATAACCACAAAATTCAGAAGAAATTTCAAAATATTTTTAAATCACAAACTCAAGCTAAATAACGCCCTACTTGTGAAACTTTTCAGCATAATTAGATCGAATCCAAATCACAGTAAACGTATACATTGCAAAAACCGATTAAAGCTTTGACACCCAAAATCAAACAAAACGATAACTTATTTTTCAACTCAAGAATATAAAACAAGGATAAAACTAAAAACTTTGATAGCCAAAAATTAAACAAAAAAATTACTTATTTAAGCCCTATAATCTGAAATTGAAAAAATTAAAAATTTTGAGTATAAAATAAAGACTATACAAAGATACCTAGTAATATTGAAAAAAAAAAGAATTCATTGATATCGGCCCCAAAATTCACTTCTATCGGCCCAAAAAAAAATTCAGTAAGAAGCTAGACAAATTAAAACTTTAAATATAAGAAGGAACATCATTCAAAGATACCAAAAATCAAATAGAAAAGATTACTCTTTTTCAACCCAGGAATCTGAAATTTGTAAAAAACTAAAACTTTGATACCCAAAAATAAAACAAAACAAAATTACTTCTTTTCAGCCCAAGAATCTGAAATTAGAAAAAAGTTAAAAACATTGAGTATAATATGAAGACTATACCAACATACCCAGGTATATACATAATAGAAGATTATTTTTCCATCAGAAATTGAAAAAAAAGGGAGAAATCTTTGAGTAAAAGAAACGATGGAGATTCGCTAGAGTACTGTCTGGAAGAAGCAGCAAGGCGAAAACGAAGCAACAAAGTTAGTTTATGCGATTTGTTGGGAGTCAACAAGCTAGGCGGAAAGGAAGTAATAGAAAAGAATTGGGAAAGGGTTTGATATGCTGTAGTATTCTTGGAGATTGTGATAGCTTTGCCTTTTGAGTATTGGGAGGGAAATATTTTCATTAACCGTATATTTGGGCGGAAATTTTGAGAGAAATATTTTTATAATAAAGTTTTAGGTTACGCTTGTAAAGTATTACATTTTGTATTAGAATTTAACAACTCTTCAAAAATGTTGTATTATAATTAATAAGTGTTGCCAAATAATTTATAATTGGCAACACTTAAGAAGTGTTATCTTTATATTATAAGAGCACGCTTTTTAAGTGTGGCCTTAAAAATCGTGGCCAAAGACTCAAGTCAAAGACCACGCTTTATAAGCGTATCTATAGCTAATTTTGGCAACACTTTTCGAGTGTTGTCTATAATTAGTGTGGCTATAGGCCAAAAATGTTATAGTGATTGAAGCGATGAACGGACGATGGTTTGCTGGTAGGCAAATTCATGCTAGTGAAGATGATGGAAGTGTTAATCATGCTTTAGTTCGAGATTTAGATGAAGAAACTGATAGATTGGAGAAGTTTGGAGCTGAACTTGAAGCTAGTTCATCCACAGTGGCTGATCCAGAATTTTGTGCAGACGACAGCACAATGACGGACCCAGAATTTTGTGTAGACGACAGCAACAACCACTAGTAAGAGTAACAATCAAACTCTTTTTTTTGTGTTCATAGCAGGGCCTCAAAACAACATCATTTTGAACTTTTTTTTCTTTCTAGAATGATTATCTGCTATAACATAGTTCACATTTTACAAGCAATATATGAAAGAATGTAGCAAACGTAAATTGCTTGCTTGTTTAACAAAACACTATAAACTAACTAAACAATAAACCAGTTAAAAACTAAATAAAATTTTGGTTCATAATTATAGGTCCGCCTCTGTTCATAGATGTGCTTTTCCATGTGGAAATAGTAGCAACACCAATTTTTGCTTGCTATTCAATCGATATGTCTATGCACTTTTTGAATAGAAATCCGTTTTCTCAAAGATTCTGATTTTCGTACTTTGCCAGGTTTTTGACATCTCGCAAAAAGAGCTCATCTTGTGGCATGCCAACTAGATGCAAAACCTATTTACGCATTAATTAGAGAAACTAGCAAATATCATTCCTCGAACAGTTTAGGTTTTCTACTACAACTTTAAATTATTCTTCAACATAGCTGATTCAAATACGGTAGAATATAAAGAAATACAACAATCTGCATTCTATGAGATCTCCATGATCCTTTCATTTCTGAAATATAAACTAAATCTACTATTTGCTTCGTCAACTAAACCTAATTAATAAGAATACAAGAACACTAATTATTTGTAGATACTCTATTGCTAAGCTAGTGAATACAATCATCAAAAATCCAAAGTAAACAACAACAACAATAACAACAAACATAGTATAATCTCATAAGTAGAGTCTGGGAGGTAGTGTATACGCATACTTTATCCTTACCTAGAAAATAGAGGTTGTTTCCAATAGTTCCTCGGCTCAAAGGTCCAAAGGGAAAAAAAGCAGAAAAAACTTATTTGTTGTTATACACTTCTTAAAAGAAAAGCAAATGCTATATAGAGAATACCAACAAGAAATGTGGAGATGATAGTGACCTTTGTAGGCATTCTTCCTTTATCAGCTCTCAAAACCATAGCTTCATAAATTGGCAAACAATTTATTACTACAAAACCAGCAATAAACATTTGGATAAAGAGACCATCCAAGCTTTGATCACCCTTGAAAATATCTGCTAATGCTTTGAGGAATGCTACTAAATTGATTATTGCTGCTGTTGCTAACATAACGAACATAGGTGAAACAACCCCAAACTCGAAAATTCCTTGATGGTACCTTTTACCTTGGTCATCATCTACTACTTTGCTTGTCAAACTGAACCCTTGTGTAGCCATGCCTAAGTGTTTAGTTACATACTCAATAGTTCCAAATAGAAAAGATGTTAATCCCCTTATCATCCATATTCTTTGGTCATTCCACCACCTTTTCCATGTCCCTTGAGCGGACATAAAAACCAAGCAATCTTGTCCGTATGCTCCAAGAAATAGAAAAACGTACAAGAAAAACCATGGATCTGAAACCTGAGGCCAAAGTTTTAAAACAAATGTGATTTTAGATAATCATATGTTATATCTATAAGCAGTGGCGGAGGCAGGATTTTCGCTAAGTGTATTCAAAAAAGAAAAAAGTTAAAAACCTCTAAGTGTGTCCAAAAAAAGAAAAAAGTTAAAAAATAAAAAAGGACTGTGGCTAGTAGGAATCGAACTAGTGGCCTCAGAAAGATTTGAACCCCCTTGACCATTGAGCTATGCTTTCAGGCTATGTCAAGGGGATTCAAAATATAATTAATATATAGAGGTATAAAATAGATTTTACCTTATATACACAGTGTAATTCTTCGGCGAAGGGGGTTTCCGCCCCTCTAAATCCGCCCATGTCTATAAGGAACAACAACTACAACAAACAACAATATATCTGGTGTAGGCCCACAAGTGGGGTTTCGGGAGTGTAGAGTGTGCGCAAACCATACCCCCGCCTTTAAGAAGGCAAAGAGGCTCTGTTTTAGGTAGACCCTCGGCTAGGGCAATAACAAGCAAACCAATCTGACAACCGAGGCGAAAATACAAAACTAACACTAAAGAATGCAATCAAAAAATCAAAACAAAGGCAGCAACAAGTAATAACAGAAGTATAGGGATACGAAAGACACTAAGTAATGTATCAAGAGCTAATTTTACTAATCACTATGTGGTTTTGCTTGCAATATTTTGTACATAACTTAAATTGGTGCATACCTTTGGAAAGATGGGAACCCCATTGAGGAGAGTAAGTTGAGGAATGAAGGCATATAGAGAAATTGGTATTGACCAAATGGGCCAAAATGCATAGTGAGCATAACAATGGGCCATAACAAAGCCCATGGACCGAACTCCGAAAGTTAATGGGCTATATTTTGAGAAACCAACTTCAAGTAGGCCCACAGACCACCTCTTGTTTTGGCTGACCACATCATGGAGAGAAATAGGTACATCTCCTAAAAATGCAGGCCTTTCAGGATTGCAAAACACTGATTTCCAACCTTCACATTGAAGTCTATAACCTGTGTAGTAATCCTCCACTAGTGATCCATACCTAAAGCCCATCTGCATAAATTTGAGAGAAATGTATACTTTTAGCTGCTCTAAAAAATAATAGCCGATATATGTATATTATATACATATTTTATATACTTTTTGGCTAGTAAATGCAATTAATTTCAGTCGATCGGCCGATTTTATATTTTGACCTAATTTTGGAATATGTCGGTTTGTCGCCAGGAGATTTAAAAATATATAACATATATGACAAGTTCGAATGATTGCCACGAAAATATTGTTGTTGCAGTTATACTCCACATTCACTGACTTGTGCTCTTGTTGCTTGCTCTAGCAACTTTTTTCGTGGCAACAAGATCTTACATATGGCAAGTTCGAATTGATAGAGTTGGTTCGAACTTGCCATATATATAT
>NW_017670878.1:185789-187983 GCF_001879085.1 Nicotiana attenuata | reverse complement strand
TATATATATATATTAGATCTCGTGGCAAGTTGAACCACTTGCCACGAAGAAAGTTGTTGGTGCAGTTGCACTCTATATTTACTAACTTAAAATGTTATACCAATAATTTAGCAAAGTTAGGGTAAATTTAGTATAAAAACTCACCTTGGAACCCCAATTACTTTCATTCTCATAGTTGCAACTTGATACTTGATGGGCTAGCTGTAAAATTTCTTGGGCCTGAATGGGCTTCTTCACATCATGATCTGGGAATAATTCTGGAATTTCGGGTTTCTCGAACAAAGATGGATTCCCAAAGAAAGCCCGACGACGGAAAAAGCATCCAGTTCCAACATAATTGGGCCCACGTAGCCCATCCATGCCCACTGGATTAGTATGAAATAGGCCTTTTAGTTCACTACCATAAATATCTGTGTCGTTAAGCCCATGAAATCGTTGAGGAAACTGGACGTAGGCTAAATTGGGCCGTAATGTTTGGTCCAAAAAATAGCATAAAGCCCGTTTAGGTGTTGATGGATCATTAGAGTACATGTCACAATCCAGTGTCAAAATTATTGGTGCATTGGTCATAATTCCCGATACTCGAAGCTATAAAAAAAAATTATACAATCAGGTTATTTAAAGGCGAATTACACATAACTTTATACAAGCGAAAATATATAATTAAGAAAAGATTATAATAACCTGTTGTAACTAATCTATGTTGATTTTGTAAAAATTATTTAGACTGTCAGTGTATGATATTTGACTAGATTTTACTTACCAAAGCATTGAGGGCACCTGCTTTAAAATAATGAGGGGAGTTTTTGCTTTTCTCTCTTGAAAGATAAATAAGATTTGGCATCCCATGACCTGTTATGTCTCTGTCTTTGCCACTTTCTAATAATACCTGTTCCAATCATTTTAGGCAAATGTAGACTATTAGCAGCAGATGCAGACAGGGGCGAAGCCCCCTTAAATGGTTAACTGATCACCATTCGTCGAGATATTACGAAAAATTACACTGTATATATAAGTAAAATATTCGAATTAGATGTATATAATATGTATTGAAAAATTACACTGTGTATATATGTTAGAAACTTTTTTTTTACTTCTTTCAAGTCTGAACACCTTTGGAAAAATTTCTGGCTTCGCCACTGGATGCATATATATATATATATATATATATATATATATATATATATATATATATATGGCAAACCTGAATAATAGAGGGATGGTTATGGCGAGTAAATCCAGCAATCCAATATTTGCTAAAAGCTTGACGTTCTTCCTCGTTGTTAATATAATCTTCCTCCACTTTTCCCCTCTCAACCACATTTTCTATCCTTGTTTTCATGTTTTCGTACATCAACTGCACAAAAAGATAAAATTATAAATTGTTAAATTCCCTTTACACCGAATATTTTTAGTGTAATTTGAAAGCAGAATAAAAATAAGAAGATGTCCCTATAAGAGCTGTGACATTATTATTGGCAATCAAAATTTATGCATCAAACACATGATTACAATAAACATGACGCATATAGTATATATATATATATATATATATATATATATAAAATTAATTAATTCGTTATTTTGCTGCATATTAAGTGAGTGATGACAAAAAATATCTGATTCATGCCATGGCTATAACGTCAGACGGATTGAATTCAAAGCAAAATGACAAAGAGAAATAGAATGAAATATGTTCAGATAAATGCTGAAATTAAATAAACTTAGGCTTGAGACTAGTCAAAAAAATTGTGCAACTTGCTTATCCTACTACAACGTACCCAAAATTAGCTATTATTCCTCGTGATTTCTTTGCCCCTATATGCCCCTTCAATGATTGCTATAGACAATGAATATACCAAAATATATATTACTAGAAATTAACCTAATGTCTGTTTCTTTCTTTTTCAAAATTATTTTTTTGTACCTTTCTCATCTTTAATTTGTATTGTATCCATTTTTAATCATGTAGAACGAGTTGTAGAACGTGAGCTGTTATGGGCTAAAAATGACAAATAGTGCAAAAGTCTCTATCTAAATCCCCATCTCTGCCAACGTTTAACGTACGTCGCACATGCTTGCAGAAAAAGTAAAACTAATACTAATAATACTTTATATTTAAAAATGCATGCACCAATAACTTAAACCTTAATTAGGAAATCAATTAACTAATTATGTCTTAATATATATATAT
>NW_017670878.1:95695-185775 GCF_001879085.1 Nicotiana attenuata | reverse complement strand
ATATATATATATATATATATATATATATATATATATATATATATATATATATATATATATATATATATATATATATATATATATTCCGTTTAATGTACATGTGCATGCTTAGGTTAATGAGGACTATATTTTGAGTTTAACGGTGTTAAAGAAGAATCATGATTAGACATCGATATGCTAAGAGTTTTATATTTGTTTCAATATTTTAGATATTTTATCTCAAAGACTGATCGAAATAAATAAAAGACAAACAAAACGATAAACATATAAATGAGCATTTTGCAGGCAAACAAGCATATTTTGTTAAAATCAAACTTAATCTAATACCCTATAAAAGAATAGTGCATATACATGTCTCAAAACTCTAATCAGCTGGAAAAGACAGTATTTTTGGTATGGTTTAACTTATCTGTGATCACGAAATATTTATGCTAGCGTTTGGCCACAGTAATATTTTGGGCCAAAACCAGTTCTTGGGAATTTGTTAAAATATAGGTAAAATTTATGAACGAACATGTATTTACTCAAAAAAGAAAACCAAAATAAATTTTGACAAAATTTATAGCCAAACGGGTCCTACATATCATGTTAAGATAATTCGTAAAGGTAATATATTGATTGTAGGATTAATTTATACTAGGAGTGTAAATTATTCTGAATAGCAAATTATATGTTTTACTTTTAAGACATGTAATTCCACTTATTATCCACAGTTCAAACATAAAAACATACTGAAACAGCTGAAAATAAAACTTAAAATGGACTTTTTTTTTAAATTAAAAAAAAAAGAGAGAGAGAAAAACGAAATACATACCTTAATTTTCTGTGTCTCAGAATTTTCAGAATAATTAGCACTAAAATATGCATCTGGACACCTTTCAATTATTTTATTTTCCCTACAAAATGGCAACCAAAATACAGCAAATTTTGCAGCTTCCATAAAAGCAAACAACGTAAGCTCAGAACCTCCATCATCAGAAACATAAACTGAAACTTTCTCAACCGGATAATCATACGCCATAACTGATAACGCCGTATTCACGACGTTTAACGGCGGCTCCTTATAAGGATCCGCCGTACAAATAAATATATCAAGTGCCGGAAATTTTCCGGCACTAAATTTTTTGAGTTTTTCGGGATATTCAGTACGTGTTAGTGGACACATACGAAAAGATTGAATTGTTAACCACATAAAAGCTAGTATTATATCGGAAATTAATATTAAAAATAATATGAAGAAAGAGATAAAGGAAGTGGAGTTTAAGAGTTTGAGTGAGTGGTTATAGAAAAGAGCTAGGATGGCAAAAAGGTAAATAAGTGCAAATGCACGGTTGAGGATAAGCTGTAGAGGTTTCACTTTGAAGGAGTGAAGACCGCCGTTGACGGTGGTGGTTGTGGCGGCGTCGGTGGCTGTGGTTTCCATTTTTGGGAGGCGCTGATGCCTAAAGTTTGTTACTAGGGTCGATGGACTGATAGTGGTGAGCAGTCCTGCTATTTATAGCAAATTATGTACGTGTTTAGAAAATACTTTAGTTTTAATTGGTAAAAATAAAGGAAAAACGATACTGTATAGCTGCTGTAAAAATAATAGTCGAAAAACGTATAAAATTTTTATATATATGCATTCTGTATATTATATACAAAAATTATATAAATTTTATATACTTTTTCGGCTAGAAGATGTAAATAATTTCTGGCACGGGTTAAAAGTGATAATACCCCAAAAATAAAAAGGTATTTGAAAGGAAAAAAAGGAAAGAGAAAGTTCAAAGTAATTGAAGTTGTGCTTGCATATAAATTTTTTAAAACCTCCCTTTGCTTGCATATAACTGTTTGAAATTTGATCAACATGTTGAAATGTATTTTTTTTTTATCATATTGACGTGAGAAGAATTGCACCTTATAGTATTTTTCATATAATTTTTAAATATCTAAATTTTAATTTTAATGAGTTGAATTAATCTAATTTAGCTTCAAATATTAATTAAACTGACTCTCCATAGATAAAATATATTTATTAAATGAAATAGGAGCAATAAGTTTTCGAATAACGAGATATCTTATTTGGTTTTTGAATAGATTATAAAGGAAAGAAAGTAAAATAGAACAAATGATATGTTGGACCATATCTCGATAAGAAAAATCATGTTTTGTCACGTATATTACGTAGAAGGAATCCAATAATTCAAGCCGTTAATATATTCACTACTAGAAACTCGGCAAAAACTGACCAAGAAAAACCAATCAACTTTGGTCGGTAAAGAAACCGGCCAAAATATTTTAATTTTTAATCTTTTTTATGAAACCGACCAATTTTGGTTGGTTTTCTTTGGCGCAAAAATGCGAGAAACTATTTTTGAGTCTCGCAAAATTTATTTTTCAAGAAACCGACCAACTTTGGTCGGTTTTTGCAATTAAAATAAAAATAATTAATATTAAAAAAATCGACCAACTTTGGTTGGTAAATTCGGCCGATCATTTTAAAAAGGCAGAATAGTCTAAGAGGCACTCGTACTTACACCGTTTTGACATCCCGGTCCCCATACTTCATAAGTTTTCATCTAGACACCTCAATTTAGTCAAAACTTATATTTTAAGCACCTCCGACCATGAGTGTTGCTCACTCGCTTAACGTGGATGACACATCAGATCCACATCATTTGCCATATCATTTTTTATATGCTATCTATTAAAAAATCTTTATTATTTTCTCTTTCCCCATCATTAACTTTATATGCCATCAAGCTTAGACCCAACAGCTCCCATGGGTGTCCACTCTATAAGCAATAAGTCCCATCACAAAATGCACAAAATGGTGACAATCTTTAACAAAACGGGACAGCCATTCAAGGCTATCCAAGTCATTCACCCATAGAAAAAACCCTCCTTTGTTCTTCAATTTCAAGAACTTACGTTTTGTGAACAACGTTATCTTCTCCCTGTTGTTATTTTTCTTTTTTGCTTTTCTTTGCTTTTTTTCCGACGAAATCATTAGAGAAGCCAACTCCAGTAATTAAACTGCCCCCACTTAAAAAGGAAGAAGAATCATCACTTCAACAATCACCATCGGCGCCACTCGAAGCTTTCTTCGGATTCCTTCTCATCGTTGCGGCACAATTCGCTTTAACGTTAATCTCAATATCTGGTTTGTGAGTTCCTAACTGTAGCACGACGGTTTACATTTGTGATTCTGGCGCATCACTGTTTAGTGGTGGGAAGGTGATAAAAATGAATGATGAGGGAATAAAAATGAGATGGCTAGAAAGGGAGTCACAATGGGAAAGGAAAGGGATGAAGAAGATTGGAAAAGGGGAAGGCTACTGAAGGGGAGGGCAAAGAATATTGGCGGGAAAAGGGGTTGAGGGAGGAACAAAAGCCGAATTGGGCGTTGGGGAGGGGGATAGTTTAATCCTTTTCTTTCTTTTTTATGTTATATTTTTCTTTTGATTTTATTATTATTTATACAAAAATAATCGTTCTTCACTCGCTTTTAGAAGCGTGTATTCACACACTTTATTATACTCATTAAAATAAATGCCACATAAGCTTGGTCAACGGTCAGAAGTGCTTAAAATATAAGTTTTGACTAAGTTGAGGTGTCTAGATGAAAACTTATGAAGTATAGGGACCGGGATGTCAAAACGGTATAAGTATAAGTGCCTCTTAGGCTATTCTGCCTTTTAAAAAACCGACCAACTTTGGTCGGTAATTTTATTTTTTAATAAAACCGACCAACTTTGGTCGATTATTTTCATACGAAAATACAATTAAAGAGTACAAATAAAAAAAAGAAGACGATCTTAAAACAAAATGCACCAATGGTCTAGTGGTAGAATAATATTCTGCCACAGTATACATCCCGGTTCAATTCCCAGACGGTGAATCTTTTGATTACATAATTAAAATACCGACCAACTTTGATCGGTTTTTTCCGCAATTTTTTTTTTTAATTTAATTTACCGACCAACGTTGGTCGGTAATTTCCGACCAACTTTGGTCGGTATATTAAAACGACCATCAAAATACTGTCCAAGCGTATTTGATCGTATTTGCTCGGTAATTGGCCATAACTGACCAAAGTTGATCGGTTTTTTTGATTGATATTTACCTGATTTCTAGTAGCGATTGAATGTCTTTTCTATTTTTGGGGAAAACACATTACATGGACCATGATGATTGTCGAATTCATTTATGCAAATTAGACTTAATTCCTAGCTAGAACACTAAGTCTATGGATCTAGTCTAAGGGTGTTAAACGGGTAGGCCGGGCCGGACTGGGTTGGGATTTTTTATACCCGTACGGGTTATGGTCTGGGCCGGTTACGGGTTGGGGCTTACCGGATTTAACGGGTTCGGGTTCATCCAGGTAAAAATTGAACCGTAAGGGTTACGGGTTGAGGGAGCAGGGTCGGGCCGGGCCGAGTTTAGTATTTTTTTTTTTTTTTTTTGTATTTTGTATAACTATTGTAAGTTATATTAATACTTTGTATTAATATAAAGAATACGAGGAAGATGGAAAAAAAATTGCACTTATAAATTGCAAGTGCTACATATATTTATTTCAAAATTACAAAATTAAAATTTGCATTTAAAAAGTAAATTAACAAAAAAATAGTAAAACTAAATTTTCATGCATAATAATTAATAATACTTCAAATTAATCTAAATAAACTAAAACATTAAGCATAAATATGTCTAATAATTTTAAAATAACACAAATTGTCTTAAAATCTTAAATACGAATTCCGGAGGACACTCAAGACAATACTTTATATGCCTCCTTAAACTGCCTGTGCCAGATGTTGAACGAAGATTTAAGACTTGACCACAGTTCTTGCACTTTACTTCTGACCTTCTTCATTTTCTTCTACCACCTCAAAGTGTTGCCAAACATATGAGCGCACTCTAGAAGTACGAGGCATGATTTAACTTGAATTGTGATTTGAGAATTGAGATTGAGAAATGAGACCACAGTTGTTGCACTTTACTTCTGACCTTCTTCATTTTCTTCTACCACCTCAAAGTGTTGCCAAACATATGAGCGCACTCTAGAAGTACGAGGCATGATTTAACTTGAATTGTGATTTGAGAATTGAGATTGAGAAATGAGAATTGAGAGATGGGTGAAGAAATGAGGAAGAGGGGGGGGGGGGTATTTATAGTTTTTCAAAGGGGGTTTAATTTTTAAAAAAAAATAAAATTGGGCTAATTGTGCCATTCAGCCGTTGGGCAACGGCCATTTTCTGAAATGGACCGTTGCCAACGGTCAGATCTGGGCCCAGTTAAAAAAATAAAAAATAAAAATTTACCATTAAACCGGTCTGGGCCGGGCCGGTTAACCTGTTTAACGGCACTGTTCATCTAACGGGTTGTACCGGTCCGGTAACCGGTATTTAAAATGCGAACGGTGCAACGCGTGTGTCCCCCCTAACCCAGCCCAATCCAGCCCCCTTTAACCGGTCCAGGCCGGTTCTGGTTTTAACCGGTCTGGGCCGGTCCGTAACCGGGCTGACCCGACCCGTTTAACACCTATAATCTAGTCTTTTTTTTTAAAAA
This sequence comes from Nicotiana attenuata, assembly GCF_001879085.1. Lineage (NCBI taxonomy): Eukaryota > Viridiplantae > Streptophyta > Magnoliopsida > Solanales > Solanaceae > Nicotiana > Nicotiana attenuata. The sequence continues at coordinate 180,219 of NW_017670878.1, read as the reverse complement.
AAAGCTTGTGTTGGTGATGTTCGGAGCAACATGCAAGTAGTCGACTACTTTATCGGAAAACCTATTATTTGGAATCGTTTCTTATGACTTTTATTTATGATATTAAGTTATTTTGGCTAGATTTGAGCTGTCCGGAGGTTGATTCACGTGGGAAGGGATTATTAGTGGATTGATTTAGCTTCTTTGAGAGGTATTTTGCCTAACTTTGTGGAGGGAAAACTACCCTGTAGGATTTGGTCTAATTGCATTATTTGAATTATGTGAAAGACGTGTGCACGAGGTGTCGCGTGTGTGCCCGGGCTTATATGTAAAAAAAATTATCGGTTCCATTGGGTATTTTTAGTTTAAACGGTTGCATGGGAGGCTATTTGAGTAATTCTTCCATATTTATATTGATTCAATTAGCACTCAATTTCAAGGGGTAGAAACTTTAGATTAAAAATAATTGAGCACTCGACTTAAAAAGTTCTGAATTCGCCAGTGGTTCATCCCACCAGCATAAGTTGTCATTGTAATCCTGCCCATTGACATTGCAGTTTATTGATCTAGTCAATTAATTAATTAAACATTATCTCAGAGTTTACAACTTAAACCCAACACGAAATGTCCTAACAAAGAATATATATTTGTCAAAATTTGATATGATTAATAGCCATAAAATATAAGTGATTGTGATCAACAAAGAAACTACAACTAGATGCTGTTCAAAGTCGAATACTAGATGCTTTCAGGTCATTATTCATGTCTAAAATATTATTACTAAAAATATATCATTAATCTTCATTAAACGGAAAAGAACATCTCACCTTGTTTTGAGGGGCTTTATCGGCTAATTGTAATTAACGCAAAAGATATAAAGGTCACGTGCATGTCAAAGAATTTTGTGATTATTCTCCCAACCACGTGGATTGACTAGAATTGGTCATCAACTTCTTATTATTACGAGCCGAGCGTCTATTTAAAACAATATTTCTACCTTCACTAGGTAGGAGTAAGGCTTGCGTACACGCTACCCCTCCCTAGACCCCAGGGGCGTACGTAAAATTTGTTGTAAGCGGTATCGACATCTACATAAGGGTGTAATGTTAAATATCACATTTCTAAACGAGTAATAATTTTAATGCATTAGTTCTGTGGAGTGTTAAGTTAGAAGAGGTCTTAAGTTCAATTATACTTGACCACAATTTTTAACAGATGCTCTTCAAATATTTGCAAAAAATATGTTCTAGTTCAAATTCGAACCTCTGAGCTCTTAAAGCAAAACCAAGAAGCTAACCAGCATGCCAGACGAGAATACATGTCAAATGGTGTCATTTTATATTTATTACTCGTTTTGACACAATATAAATACATATGCTTAGTAAAATTATCCGACGAAGCGGAGTCGCGTGACACCGCTTCGTCCAAGGTTTGTCCGCCCCTGCGAGATCCCATATGTGGGAATATACTGGATATGTTATTGACTTGTTGTTGTTTGAACTTAAAATTTAAACTTAATAAATTTGGCCTTTGATTCTTAACACTAAATTTATTATATCATGAATTTAGATTTGTTGAAATTTTTGTGGATTTTCACATAAAATTTAAAGTCATTATCTAAAATACTAGATTCAAGTGAACCCGAGTCCCGATACGAAAGTCTCGATCCACAATAATGTCTATTTAAAAAAGCATTATGTTTACTTCGTTATAAGCAAATGAACTTTATTAGTTCGTTTTGCAATATTTAAAATAACAGGCGCTTATCTTTGCATATACCGACTCTTAGCAGTTATATTATTATGAAATTATATATTGTCTTCTTTTTATATATTAGTTTCCTTTTGCAACATTTAAAATAACAGGCGCTTATGTTGTATATACCGACTCTTAGTAGATCTGCATACACACTATCCTCCCCAAACTCTACTAGTAAAATTTTACTGGATCGTTATTATTGTCGTCGTCTTTCTTGTATCATTAATCTGGTCAATGAGTAACATCGTACCGCTTGAGATGTTATAGAAAATTACTAGGTTGATGCCTATAAAGAATTAATAATAGTATTGTGATTTTGTAGACCAATATGTTAAGGTTATTACATGAATGGATAACTAAAATCAAGCAAGTTGTTAGTATCTAGAGGAGATTTTCTTAAAAAAAGAATTTATGATTGTTCCAAGAAGTCAAAGTTGGTGTGCCTTGTGCTACTTAATCACAACAAATTATCTTAAGTTTATGTCACCTCGCGGATGGAGAGGGATTTGAATCCCCGGCATCTCTATAAATACTTCGATTTTCAATGGTACATCAGATATTGATCAGTCAGACCTCTCTATAACAATATTCTTAAAAATAATTATTCATTATAAAAATTATATTTTTCTTGGAATCGATTGTCATATTATGTAATTATAATATATATATAACAACACTTCACTATAACAGCCAAAAGATATCAGAAAGGCTGTTATAAAGAGTTCATCTATTATGTGGACAAGTCCTCACCTTTATGTAGTCACATTCCACATATAAAAAACTAGGAGTACTTGGACCTAAAACGCATCAGTCTTCTTGTATTTAACAGGAAATGTAACTTAATTAGACGGCGTTTTGGACATAATTTATATCATATAATAATAAATGACAATATTATTTTTCTTTGTTTCGGTTTCCCATCTGGTGTCCAGGGCTTCGACTAATTCAGATATACGTCGTATATAAAGCCATGGCTTATTGTAGGGGAAAACAGTATTCCCTACCAAAATTTTCTTATTCTCATAGCCCAAACTTGAGAACTCTGACTAAGGTAAATCGATCTTATTCATCCCATTGTAACACTTGTAGCGCAAATGACAATGTTTAAGTCCAGTCCAGTAGTGTAAATTGAGTAGGAATAAAGACCAAGTGGTTGTTCTATTAAAACTAAATGCTATAGTGGTCCTAAAAAGATTGGCTTGATAACTGACACATTCGTCTCTTCTACAAAACATGGATTTATTATCAAGATTGACAGATATTTTGGCACCTACGTGGAGTCGAAATTTATGGAAGAACGGGAATAATAACGTTAACTTTTATATTTCTTGACAAGAAATAATCTTAGCCTGTTTATTTTGTTGAGTATTAAACAGAAAATGTCATGAGTTCAATTTTATTTCATCACAATTTTTAACAGCTAAGGCTCTCTCAAATATTTGTAAAAATAATGTGCTAGTTGAGGTTCGGACCTTCAACCTCTCGGAGGAAAATCAAGAACATAACCAACGTACCAAAAGACAATTTATGTAAGTGATGTCATTTTTCCTACTTATCCGTTTCCTCACAGTATTAAAACATCTAATTTTAGTAAAAAAATTCGACGAAGCAGTGTCGCTGTATGTGCCAAAATCCATTCTAAGAAGTCCAGTATAAAAAGACTATCATGAATACCATAACTTACCATGGGTGCCTCGGCCGAGTACGACTAGGGCGAACCTTTGGGGAGTTCGTTAAGGACGAGATCGAGGACAAGCATAACAGGCCATGCTTGAGAGTCGATTAGGCCGAGGTCATGCTTCTGAAGCAACGTTAACGAGCCGAGCAGCCAAGGTCGGAGTCGAGCCCGAATTGGCCAGAAACGACTAGTTAGTAACAGGATATTTTTGAGGAATATTCTGTAGAATATTCCCTGTACTTGTACTTTTAGTAGACAATGTCCTAAGGCAGGATATCTAGGTGAATATGCAGAAGACAAACAACCTCTTTTAGACTCAGAAGTTATAACCCTAGCAGTTGTCTATGGATTTTTTAAAGCCTGTTAGGATCAGAAAACATTAAGCAATAGAAACAGTTTTAGAGATGCAGTTTTGAAGACGCCCTAAGGGCTTGCCTATACGCGGAGTACTGATTAGCACATTTGTATAGAAACAAAGCAGGTTTTGAAACAGACTTCTTTAATACTGATCACGCCCAACTATGCCTTATAAAAAGGACTCTGCGGACGTTGCAAATATAACCCGAGTATTACGCCCAGGGTCGAATTCACAGAGAGTTAACCTATCAACCGCTATCTTCAGACCCACTAAGTCTTCAGAACCAGCTTCCCAAATATTCAAATGCTCAGTTGAGTGTTCTTTAATAACTAGCTTGCAAGTAACTAAATGGTTGTAACTAAATTAAAAGGGTTGTAAACAATTATGAGAAAAAGCTAAGGCAATGATTTTCCCTATTGATGGAATTCCTTCTGTTTATGCTCATACAAATTTACCCACACCTCTCTATCAATCATGAACGCTAATCTTACCGCAAATCTCTCCCGAGTAATTACAGTAATCTACTATTGCACTCTCCCGAGATACACTAGCTTGCTTTATTTAGCACAATTCAATTTAGATTGCACCCAAGGCTTCGTTATTCCTAATCCCGCCTTTAAACTCGCAATTATAGATTCCTCTAATAATCTAGGAGTGGTGTTGTTCAACAACCCTAAATATGCACTCTTTTCCAAGTTATGCACACTAAATAGGCACAGCTAATTGAGGATCCTGTCAATTAACTACAACGAACACGAAGTTGAACAAATAAAGATTAAACTAGCAATTTGTATTCACATAAACAAGAAGTTCATCACCCAATAGGTTCCATCAAAGCCTTAGACAAGGAATTTAGCTACTCATGGCTATGGGAAAGTAAACTAAGCTTGGATTCATCATAAAATCAAAAGGAAAGAAGAAAGATGTTTAGAGTATATTCTCACAATGGTTTTTGCTTGCTAAGAAACCTTAAAAATCAATACATGCCTCTCTTGGGCGAAGTCTAATGTTTTAAATAGGGTTTAGGTCTAAAAATCCCGTAATTGACACTTTGGTCCTTGAAGTTTACTGGCCTGCCGCCGTTCTGTCGCGGTCGCGGTAGAACCGCGACCAAACACCCTCGCGGAATCTCCAATCTTCAGCAGCTGCTTCCCACCGCGGTTCTGCCGCGGTCGCGGTGGAACCGCGGTAGGCCCAGTTCTCTGAATCTTCTGCCTGTTTTTTTTTTGCACGCGTCACTTGGGAAATTTCACAGTTGGCCTCTTTTTCATCACTTTTGACTCCAAAACTGCTCCTTAGCCTTCTTTATACATATATCACCTACAAATCATGAAAATCACTAATAAGAGCATTTTGTCATCACTTTTAGCATTAAAAACTACACAAGAAGGTGATTATTTAAGGCGTGATTATAGTCAAATTCACCTATTATCAACATTGCATATTAATCTGCCACTATTATGAAACATTCGGGAGTACTAATTTTGTTCAAATTTAACATGCAGTTTTCAATTATATGAAAAACCCCAATTCGTTAAAAGAAACTCCAGCAGAACATGTTTTTAACTATACGAATTTGACCTTTAAAAAAGACAGAATAGTCTAAACGACACTTATATTCGTGTCACTTTGTCATATCGGTCCCCAAACTTATTTTTTTGCTAATTGAACACTTACACTCGTTCAAAACTAATTTTCTAAACCCCTCTGATCATTGATCGAGCTTATGTGGAGTGACATAGCTGAGGTGGACAAATTATGTGTAACACGCGCATGTAAAGAGAGTGATACTAGTGATTTTTATTAAAAATGAATTAAACTAAAAAAAAGTAAAGTTAATAAGTTAATCGAAATTACCACCCTCCCCCTCCCAATTTCCTTCTCTTTCTCAGCTTCTCCCACCTTTTTTATCGCCCCCAATCCCTCTTTCCCCATCCTTCTTTTCCCCTCCACACTACTGTAAACAATGGATGAGCCTTCAAAAAACCATAATCAGCAGAAATATACTATTTTTTCTATTTCTTTAACAAAAGAATCTTTTACGTTTCTTATTTCTTTTTCTGTTTAATCAAAACCTAACTGATTAGGGTTCTGGCGAGTTTCGTTCCTCCTACGACGCTGCTCTAGTCTCCTAGCCGTGGTAGTAGCGTCACTGTTTCCGACGACTCTTTAGGTTGACGAACGGATCTATTTTGGTTATTGCTGTTGTGTTTCGCTATTTGGATCTTTATTCGGATTTTGGAGAGGAGATTCAAAGGCTTGTTTGTTGAGAATTTTCGAAATTTCATTGTTGGTCTTGCGAAGAACGAATCTAATGGTTTGAAACCTCAAGTTGTTGCTTACCTAGTACTAAAACTCAGCTGGGTATTCAAATTTAGACTTGAAAATGCGATAAACATTTGTGTTGGAGGATCAAAACCGTAGGGACAAGTAGAGACGCCATTAAAGCTCACTTGAAGCTTCTAGGTATATTCAGGTTTAGAATTATTTTTTTGTGAAATCGGATGGGTGTGGTTCCTAATAAACAAAAGAAGAAAGAACCTACTGCATCTCTTTTCTATGGGTTCGGTATTTGTGTAGGGTGGCTAGTCCTATTTTTCAATAGTTTATTTTCCTATATGGAACTAGTAATGACGTGGTGTTTTACGTGTAGGAGATTGTATTACACGCACTAGTAATCTACTGTCATAAGTATTTATTATACACGATTTAAACAATTATAAGTGTTCAATCGACAAAATAATAAGTTTGGGAACCGGCATAACAAAGTGGCACAAGTATAGATATCATTTAAGCTATTCTACCTTTAAAAAATATCTCAACGGGATTTATTCTTTGAATGATGTGACAATACATAATTTCTTTACGTACGTGAATATGCAGTGGGGTCCTTGTCCTTTATTTTATTTTAATTTAAAAGTTGTAGTACTAATTTCAACTGAATTCAAAGAATGTCCTCTGCACATAAGTAAAGAATCACATGGGTTCTCTTTTAGTACCAAAACAAAGTACTTTTGTTGCAATTTTCTTTGTAAGTATCTTAAAAGAAACTATACAAAACTACGTGGGATTGTCAGACATTATTGGTTTTACGGAAAAATATAATTAAAAGCAAACATCAGTATAGTACCGGCCCGTTTGGCCATATATTTTTTTATTTTTTATTTCTTTATCGGAATTAATATTTGACCATAAAAATTTTAAGTTTAACTCGAAATTAAATTTCGAAATTTTGAAAAACATCAAAATACTATTTTTCTAAATTTTCATTTCAAATCACCCATAAAAATTCAAAACCAGCTTCAAATTTAATAAAGTCCAAATACAACTCTGATTATCAAATACTATTTTTACATAAAAAATAAATTCACTTTTTTTTTCAAATTTTCACAATTCTAATGTCCAAATGCCCACTACATATACTCAAGAACCAGCGGGAGAATCAAACACAGAGAGGCTAAACTTAGTCTAATTTCTTTCTTTCTATTTTTTTTAATACTTTTTATTATTACTAGTTTTAGGATACTCGCGTTGCGCGTCCATTTTAGTTCCAATGAATAAATTATTTTAAAATTTTCATAAGGTAAAATCTTAATTGATATTAGAGTATTAAATATTAGGACTTCCTGCGTAGTTCAAATAATAAAAAAATTATAACTAAAATTTTAGTTAATTGCAAAATCTTAAAATTTTAAGAAATAATTTAATATGGTTTTGTCCAATATAAGAACTATTAAAAGCTGCTAAAAATTTGAGAAAAAGGTCCATCAAGAGCACGAAAAAATAGTAGAAGAAATAACTTGGCAAAAGGTTAAAGCATACAGTCTAATACAAAAAGGATACTATTCAACCAAGCTTTACAATCAAGAACATCAAAATAAGATGTATTGGTTAAATACGTGCATGTAAAATTCAACTACTAATATAAATACATGAATGCAAAATTCAACTGCTAATTAAAAAAATTGCTCCAAGAAAGAGAACTCGAAACCCTTAATTTTGTAGTTATTGCTCAAAGAATGCAAATTTATGATGATGAAAAGGTGACATTGTAACTTCTTTTATAGAATTATATGCGTATATAAAATTGTGTAAAACTTTTATTAGAAAAAAGACTCTAATAAGTTCTCAAAGAGCTCGTCTTCGTCTAATATAGTTATAAAAATTGTCAAAAATCTGTATCAAAACTTTCCTAGTGTGTGCATGAATTAGTCAAAATTTAAGAACTTTCCAAGTGTGAAATTTTAATACTCCTAAATTTAAATATAATTAAAAGTATCAAAATTTTCCTAGTATGTGAATTAGTTAAAATTTTATTAACTAAAGAAAAACTAAAACCTTCCTATTGTGTGTAACTTAGACAAATTTTATTAACTAAAAAAGATCTTCCCAAATTTAGAAAGAAAAATTTAATAATACTCCTAAATATGGAGTTGGACGAAAACTTCCTATTTTGTAGAGAACGAAAATGTTTCCTAGTATGTGTGTCAATATTATTATAAGTATTAAAAGAGTAATTAAATAATAATTCCTAAATAGTAGGGAATTAATTAAATGACTATTTTTAAATATTAGAAAAATAATCAAATGATTATTTCTCTAATGTGAATTCTATTTTAAAAAGGGTAAAAAAAGGCGAACGATATTTCGCTAAGGGCCTTCGTATTTTTAATATAGTATAGATAGATCCCATTTTCAAAACAAAAGAATATGATTAGGCAGCAATAGTCAAGCACTTGATACCATTATAAAATGATTACTCCCTCTTTCTTTTTAACTGCATGGCAGTTTCTATTTTAAATTAATAACTTCTCTGAGGAAGTTAACTCCATCATTATCTTTAGTGGATCGGGGCAGTTCGCATGGAGCGATACAATATCTCCGTATTACTAAAAATATGCATTTTTTCGACAGACTTCTGTTAGAAATATGCTCATCGAAACTATTTTCGATGGAAACTGTGTATGGTAGAAATCGGGGCTACCCGATTTCGTGGACTCGAGGGTTACTTCAGGAGAAAAATCGAAATAGACCATGAGTGAGCACGATGGGAGGCTTCGAAGATCGAAATACTCGATGACACCTAGGCCAAGTATGACCGACCTCGAGATAATACCGTTATGAACCCATAATAGAGAGAGCAAGATTCCCACAGTGACCCTGGGATCACGACGTAAAATCGGGAACGAATCCGTACTAGGCGGTTAGACAGCTATCCCAATAAGATTCCTACTGTAAATAGAAATGTACCTTATATTAGGGTTCCCCATTATGTAAAGGGGACCCCAATCATTTGTAAAGATAATCTAATCATTGGCAAAGAATACACTATCTTACTTTTCTGACTCATTGCTCATCAGACTTGTCTTTTCTCTCTACTGTTCTTACTTTATTGCTCTTAGTTCTTCTCGAGGTCACTAAGCTCAAGGTCAAAACTGCTTGAGTAACACTGGTTTGATTCACTTGTTTCTTTCATTTATACCGCACATTTCTTGATTATTAATTGGTATTGAACTAAATCACATATCTTTAAAACCACAAATCAAATTGGCGAAATACATAAACAGCCCCTTCAAGTTGTCCTCAACGACCAGCTGAACACCTCAAGTGAGCCTATTTTCAATTAGACCCTTTATTTATTCACAATAGAAGATCAACTAAACACCCGACCATGTTAGCTCCCATTGCGTGAAATCCACTCTCTAGGACGCGAGTTGCCAACCTAAAATTAGGTTTTTTCTTTCTTTTTTTTACTAAAATAATGTGGACCCCACTTAATTTTCATACCCCCTTCTCCTCCAATTATCTCCTCCACCATTCAATACCCTCCTCTAACCCTAAATCACCTTTGCCTCCATTATAAAAGAACAAAATTACCAAATATATCATCACATCAAATTCAACAAATTTAAAGTTAGTGAAGAAATAATTGTCAAATGAACGATTGATCGAGCAAGAAAATCAGCAAAATATGTGAAGGGTAATCTGATAGTAACTCCTGCAATTAAAGGGACAATTCTGCCAGGTATTACACGAAAGAGCATAATCGATGTAGCTCTTAGTCAAGGATTCCAGGTTGAGGAACGACTGGTGTCCGTGGATGAATTGCTTGATGCTGATGAAGCTTTTTGTACGGGAACAGCAGTGGTTGTATCTCCTGTGGGTAGCATTACTCATCAAGGGAAAAGGGTAACATATGGAAATAACAGGGTTGATCTTGTGTCGCAGCAATTATACTCTACACTTACTAGTCTACAAATGGGACTCGCAGAGGATAAGATGGGTTGGATTGTCAAGCTTAAGTGAGCTTCCAATCAAGAGTAGTATTTTCTGTTGCTGCAAAAAAATTTAACTTGGAAGTTTTCAAACACTTGTGATCCAGAGTGTACCTTGATTATTCAAAAAAAAAAATGGGAGCATTGCTTCAATATGTCTGTCGGCAAGATCCAGCTGTTTTTCTAGCTCTAAACTTAGTGGCTCAAATAGCAATACCCCTTTGAATTTCCCGGAAATTTTGATAAATGGGTCATTTGAATTTCCACAACTTTTATAAATGAGGAAGATGAGTTTGAGGAAGATGAAGTTGGAGGTGGAGGGGGGGAGGGGGAGGGTGGGGAGGGAGGAAAAGAAGACGCTGGGAAGGGTTTTTTTATTTTAAATTTATTTTGTTTTTTTTTTTGGTTAATTTGTGTTAAGTTTTAATTACAAATTACACGTGTCGTTCATTGATTGGCTCATCTAGCAAATGTAACTCACGCATCTGGTATGCTGTACCGGGGTGTCTATTTGATTTACTTAACAGACACTTGAAGTGTCTACTTGATAAATAGGTATGTTGAGGTGTTCAAATGACCGTTGTGGATAACTTGAAGGGGTCATTTATGTATTTCACCAATCAAATTTAATTGTTACTTATATTTTCGAGATAAACAGAAACGTCGTCCAACAGATAAAACATGTTTATTTAGTATGTAGTATCTTATCATGTTGAAGATATTTGAAAAAAAATATCACCGATCATTACTCATGTTTACACTGGAAAATTTTCTTGCGTCTGAAATTGATAGGTGAAAATTATCCAACCATATTTTCAGCATTTGTTATTTGGATGAGCAACACTACCATGAAGTAAATTTGCGGTAAGCCCAATTTATATATTAGCTTTACCAATAATCATGTTTAAATGAAGCTATTTCTCTTGATAGTATTCTCACTTCAACTTTATTGCAACAAATTAAGTCTATAATCTATATGTTAAGTGGTTCTTGTAATACCACCAAAACATATACGAGAAATGCTAAAAATATATCCTACTAGTGAATTTATGATTGAAAAGACCATATAATTAGCTTATCATTACTAATTTAGATCTGTTATCGTATCATAATTTAAAAGGATTTTATCCTGAATTTAACCTATTGTATAAGGTTACTTGCATAATTTCCCGGTTAGTAATTTTTCTGATTATGAATAGTTACTTTTCTTTTTGGTTTCCCATCCGATATTCGGTATCCGCATTGGAGCCCGACTATATCCGGATTCACGTCGCATAATTAAGCTCATTTAAGGGGGAAGCACTCCCTATTAATGTTTTTTCAGGTATGAGGTCGAACCCGAGACTTCTGGTTAATGATAGAACTCTGGATCCTATCCATCCCACCACAACCCATGTTGGTACTTCTAATTATTTTTAAGGTGAACTGCACATAGTGTAAAAAAACAATAAATAGAAGTCAATTAAGCTCGTTTAACAATATATATAATTAAGCACCTAGACATATTGGATTTCTTCTTTAATTTTGTGATCTTCGGCTAACATGTATCGAACGATGCTGAAGGTATTGACTACTTCTAGTTCTTATAAAATATAACTACTAGCTTTAATATGCTGATAAACTAAGAAAATGTCTTCTTCCTCTGTTCACCTCTTAGGAGAAGTACCCTAGGGCCGGCATCATGTGGTTTACATTTGACATAATTCACTTGTTATCATAAGGACTTGCGGTGGGATCGATAGGATCTCTCCATCTTTAATCAGAGGTCTAAAATAGAGAAAATTCTGGTAAGAAATGCTTTCTCCTTTAATGGGCCTTAAATGAGAATTCAGATTAATCGGAGGTCCAAAACATGTACCGGGCACTCGAGCACTAGTTTATTTCCTTTCATATGATTGATTATAGAGAAATAGCATGGGCTAGCCAGTTTTCGGATTGGTAATTGAAAAATAGCCAGCGTTTGCAAAGTCATTGAAAAATAGCCACTATTTTGCTGCAATACGAAAAATTCTTGCATAATATACTAGAGATTGGTGCACTTGTGTATGAACTTTCAGCATATTATGCTGGAACTCCAGCACACGGAAAGTTCCAGTATAATATATTAGAGATTGGAGCACCTGTTTATGAACTTCTAGCATATTATGCTGGAACTCCAGTATTTTATGCTGGGTCTGAAGATTTTTCGCGTATAAAAATGGTAGGTGGAGCGATCAATTCTGCAGATACTTCCAATGCATTAACTAATTATAAAAAACAATAGTAAGATTCCATATTTTAATGGAACTTGTCGTTAGCGTTATGGAGAACGTTTCAAGACAAATAAATAATGGAACAGGGACGAAGGAAAAACATTTTATTTTTTTATCGAGAAAACACGTTTTTTTTTCCATCGAGAAAAACACGTTGATGTTATAAAATAAAGACCGTAACGTAAAGATAAGTATAGAGAGAAATTGATATATTATTCGAATTCAAACTGATGTACATAATGAACTGAAATCTCTTCTATTTATAGAAGAAAGGAAGCTGCTGTGTAAGCTGCTACTGCAAGCTACTGTGTAAGCTGCTACTGCAAGCTACTGTGTAAGCTGCTACTATACCAGATATGGATAATCTTCTACTGAGAGTAATGTTTATCCATAACGGAGTACTGAAAGGATAAACTCACTGTACCAGATATAGATAATCTTCTACTAGGGGTAATATTTATCCATAACGGAGTACTGAAAGAATAAGCTCATTGTACTCGGTATGGATAATCTTCTACCGGGGGTAATGTTTATCCATAACCGGGTACCGAAGTGATAAGCTTCTTCATGTCACGACTCGGATTTCCCACCCTCGGGGGTCGTGATGGCGCCTACTAGTAGGAGCTAGGCAAGCCAATTATCAATTACCTCTTTTAGCAAACATCGTCAATATTAGAAACAATGAAGCATTTAATAATGAAGCGGAAGTCTCAAATATATTTAACTGAAAGAAATGCGGAAGTTTAACAAAATCCTCTACCCAAGACTGGTGTCACAATACTCACGAACGTCTAGAGAATACTAAATACAAGGTTCGAATGAAACATAAAACTGTCTGCTTCGGTACAAATGATAACAAACTGAATAAAATAGAAAGGGACTCCGGGCATGCGGACGTCAGCAAGGCTACCTCGAATGTCCCTGGACTGAAGTCAGCTCCCGAATCCTCTACTGCTGTCCAAAGGCTGCTGCTCCGGCGCTGTGATCTGTGCAAAAAGATGCACAGAGTGTAGCATCAGCACAACCGACCCCATGTGCTGGTAAGTGGCTAGCCTAACCTCGGCGAAGTAGTGACGAGGCTAGACCAGACTACCAGTTAAACCTGTGCAGTTACGATATATATATATATATATATATATATATATATATATATATATATATATATATATATATATATATATATATATATATATATATATATATTGCAGAAAAATAAACAGGAAATAAGCAGTTTATAAGGGAGGGGGAGCATGCTGTGGGGAGGCAACAGTTATAAACAAGGAGTCTAAATTCTAAGGTTATAACAGCCAACAGAAACTTAAATCCGGAATAAACACACTTAAGTTATAACTTGTTGCGGCGCGCAACCCGATCCTCAATCATCACTGTTGTGGCGTGCAACCCGATCCATAATCATCACTGTTGCAGCGTGCAACCCGATCCATAATCATCACTGTTGCGGCGTGCAACCCGATCCATAATCATCACTGTTGCGGCGTGCAACCCGATCCATATCATTTAGTATTGTTACGGGGAGCCTTAGCCCAACTGGTAAAGTTGCTTCCATGTGACCAGGAGGTTACGGGTTCAAGCCGTGGAAACAGCCTCTTGCAGAAATGTAAGGTAAGGCTGCGTGTAGTAGACTTTTTGTAGTCCGGCCCTTCCTCGAACACCCCGCATAGCGGGAGCTTAGTACATCGGGCTGCCCAACACTTTAAAGTATTGGCTACATGGGAATTAATAAGAGTTATCCTCAAAATTAAGCTAGTTCAACCATATTGGTAGTGTAAAACGTTAAGTTTCATTAGTTTTTAAGTGACCTGATTGCGTAAATATTTTTGTTCTTTATTGAATAATATCTAAAACTCTTAATGTATTATTAGCGGATTCTTTAATTAATTACTTACCGCAAATTGATGATTAATGGTGGATTCTTTAATTAATTACTTACCCCAATCAAGTTTGGATTATATTCTTATGATAAGTAAGTTTTGATTACATTTAATGAGCATCAACTTTTAAAGATTAACTTTAATCTAAACAACTATTTCAATTTTGTATTCAAGTGGGGCTTATTTGTCCCACATTGATTTGTAACTCATAATATTAAAATTTTGTAAACTTATATAAAGGCCTTGAAGTCTTAATGCAATTTATCATATAGGATTTGAGTGAACATTTGATATAACGCTTTCTCTTTTAATTTGCTTTTGTTTTTTCCCAGAGAGGGAGTTCATAACCTCATATGTTTTGACGTCAGCTTGTTATTAGAGCCTCTTGTTCAGGTAATCTTATACTCTATCTGTCTCAATTTATGTGATACATTTTACTATTTATGTGATACATTTTACTTATCGAAATTCAAACTTTTTAGTGGGTTCGGATATAAGAATTTTGAAATTCCGAAAAAAAAGTATGAAAAAATCAAGTGAAATGGTATGTAGTTGAAAATTAGAGTTGTGTTTGGACATAAATACAATTTGGAGTTATTTTTTAATTGATTTGAAGTGAAATTTTTCAAAAAAATAGCTTTTTGAAGTTTTTCAAATTTCCAAAAATTTCGAGATTCAACTTCAAGTGAAATTTAAAATTTTCATGGCCAAACACTGATTCCAGAAAAAAAAAGTAAAAAAAATTCGAAAAAACGTAAAAAGAAATCTATGGCCAAACGGATCTTTAATTTAATCGTGAATTTGAAGATAGAGTCTTTAGATTTTTTGAGATAAAATTTACAAATGTAGAAACTACATAAAAAAATATTAAGAATTGTTTGATTCTCAAAATCCAAATACCTTCACGTAAATTGGAATATAAAGAGTATCATTATTTGCGTTTATTTCCATATCTGCCCTTTAATTTTTTTAAAGTTTTATTCATCCTTCGGTTTTTTATTTATATCATTTTTTATTCCTTTTATCTTTGCACCTAAGTGATTAACCTAGAAACAAATAATTTAATATTAATTATGTAGATGAAATTATAACTGTAGGTGTTTGGACAATATTTTGATGGAGTTAATAAAATAAAAAAAATATTTGAAGTTGAATATCAGAAAGATATTTCTTATGTTTGACACATTTGAACATTAATTTGACTTTGGAAAGAAAGTTTGAAGTTTTGTAAGTAAAAAATTTGAATTTCACTTGTAAATACTATTCAAATTAGTTTGTCAACTTCAATTTTCTCTTTTACGTTGGAGTTGAAATAATAAAATAAATTTTATAACAAACATTGTTTTATATTTTAAGTTGAACTTAAAGTAATGAAATAATTTTAATGACCAAATTGAGCGCTATTATATATAAAAATTTTAAAGAGCACAAGAAATATTCCTATCGCGTGCAGTTCTTTGGGAGAAGCCTCGAAAGGCATACGAGTGTGCCTTTTGTAGACGAATACCGACTCAGTCCGCTCCTACTGTCCAAATACAATAATGAAAGGCTCGTCCATATTGGCCATACATATATAAACAATGGCGTATTGTCGCTGTACATGTCAGAGTCACGGACTCAAAACATATAATTTTTTCAGATATCAAGAAATTATTAACTTCTTTTTCTTCAAAGTTAATTGGAGTAAAGAGTCTAAAAGTATTTGTTATATGTCCAATGACAAATTAACGTTAATATTGTCATTTTTATTGTTAATTAATGCTAAAAATATAAATTCTTTAATACGTGTGAAAATAATTAAAAAATCAATAAAAGTAGATGGGAGGGAGTAATAATTAATTATAAAAAAGCAGCTTCATATGAATTATGATATTACTCCTATTAACATATATATCTTATTGGATTCTTCTTCTGAGATTTGACATACATTAACTAATTTTGTCTTGTACTCAACTAGCCTTTTTAAACGTTATTAGAGATAGAGCTGGACCTCTATGAATTTAAACTAGTACAAATTCATTTAATACAGTTTTCCTTAATTGCATCAAGAGTACAAGAAAATTAAATTAAATATTCTGCGCGTAAAAAGTTACCTAACTTTTCAAAGTCCTTATAAGTTGTAATGCTTTTATTATGATAGATTGTTTACATTAATTTTTTGGAATACAGTCCTTTTTCAAACCAGGGGCGAATACACCTGGCGAGAAATAGTGTTACGTAATACCGATTCGTCGAACTTTTTATTAAATATGTGTATATAGATAGTATATGAAATAAAAATATTATATATAAATATAAAAAATGATACCGCTTGTTATTATAGTGATGTATTTATTCGTTCATTTCTTCAAATGCTGACACCGCTTACAAAAAATCATGCATACGCCACTGCCCCGGACCTTGTGTTAACGCATGGTATCTTGTGCTGCTCTTTTATATATTGTCCTAACACTCTCAGTTTCTTCAATAGAAATTGTATCCTTATTTCATATCATGGAGAATAAGAGAGTAGCTATTATTGGAGCTGGAATCAGTGGACTTCTTGCATGCAAATACACATTAGAAAAAGGCTTTATTCCTATAGTTTTTGAAGCTTCAAATGAAATTGGAGGAGTTTGGACTCAAACAATTGAATCAACTAGGCTACAAAGTCCAAAGAGAACATTTGAATTCACTGATTTTCCTTGGCCTTCTTCAGTTAGAGGAAGATATCCTCATAATACTGATGTTTTGAAGTATATTGAGGCTTATGCTCAACATTTTGAGTTGCTTCCTTATATTCAGTTGAATACAAAAGTCATTGGGATAGATTATGTTGGAGTTTCTGATGAAGAAATGGATTCTTGGAATTTTTGGAGTGGAAATGGGAAACCCTTTGGCTCTAAGGGGAAATGGCATATTTTGGTGCAACATGCTGAGGACTTCACCACTCAGGTATGTATGTTTAAACTGAAAGAAAAAACAAAAACTTTTCTTCTTTCTCGATGTCTTACATTAGTTTAGGATTGATTAATTTGTTGCTGTATAATCACATCTACTACATTACCACCAAAGATTGCGGTGGGATGTATATGATCTCTCCATACTCCAAATCAAGCGTCTTGGGTTTGAATCCTGAGAATGAAAAAAATCCTGATGCAGAACGAATCTGGATTAGTCGGGATCAAATTCGGATACTGAACACTAGAATAACCACACAAAAAAAATCGGCTACATACGGTCCATATTAATGAAATCCGCTAATTACCAACAAGGGTTATGGTGGAATGTGGTAAGTATCTTTCATCCTTGACCAGAAGTTTCAGGTTCGAGCCTTGGGTATGACGTCGCCTTTGTTAGGGAGCGCTTTACCCCCCAAAATATAGGACTTTTTGGCATGAATCCTAATTTAGTCGGGCGTCAATGTAGGTACCAGATACCAGGTTGGAAACAAAAAGACTCCGCTAATTGGGATAGTAAAGATAGATTTGGGACCAGAACAAAAATAGATAGATTTAGGAGATATATTGATAAATAAGTTCTTGATTTTTTAAAGGTCAAATATTCTGAAGTAAATTCATTCGTTAAAACAATTGATATTTGAAACTGAATGGAATATTTGTAAGTTAGAGTTTAAAAAATACTTAAGAGATGTCGCACGTGCCAAACATATAACTTGATTCATACGTACCCTGTAACTCCATTTGACTTAAGTTGCTCCTATTGCTATTCATTTTTAGAGATCCAAAGAGATCTACATTAGCCAAGATTAATTAATTACTCGTTTAAGTGTTTTGAAATTTAAAATTTATAGATAACGTATTTCTGATTTAGTTACAAAATCTGTGAAAATAAATCTTTTAAAACTTACTCGTTCAACCTTCTTCCACCAATAATAAATAGTACTCCATTCATTCCGGTTTAAATAAACAATTTTGCTCTTTGAGAGAAATGCAACTTATATATTATGTTCGTATAGTTGTTGAATATATAACTTTTAATTTTAAATATTGAGTAATCTAATTTAGCTTCAAAGATAAGTTAAATTAATTCTAGAAAATGGAAAAGGTTTATACAAACAGAAATGGAGGAAGTAGTAATCTATGGAATTAATTATCTTATATATCTTGACATTATAAAGATCTTTACACTTCTACTCACTCTATTTTATTTTTTGTAAAGTGTCTGAATGAGCACGGAGTTTAAAATATTAATTTGGTGACGACGGAAGAGAGTATTAAAGAAAGCAAATATCGCATCAAAGTTAAAATGTGAATAGTCTAAGGTATTGTATAGAGAATAGAATGGTTTTCGAATGTACCAAAATAGTAAGAGCGTCATATACATTGGAACTGATTGACTAGTGTATTTTAACTGGTTATATCATATTACTAATTTATTAATTTGTTTTTAAGTTACCAAATTAGGTTTTCTATAGATCATTCCGCATGTCATCTTAACTTGATAGTGTAAATTTTTTTATATTATTATCGTATGAAAATTTAACTCATTTATGTTCTTAATTCCAGGATTATGAAGTAGAATTTTTGATTCTATGTGTTGGGAGATATAGTGGTCTACCAAATATACCAGAGTTCCCTATAGGTGAAGGGCCTGATGTTTTTTCTGGGACAGTAATACATTCTATGGAGTATTCAGCTATGGACAATGAAAGTGCTAGAGAGTTAATTAAAGGGAAAAGAATTGCAGTTATTGGCTCTCAGAAATCAGCTATAGATATTGCTGCTGAATGTGCTGCTGCTAATGGTAAGAAACTGCTTTGATCATAATCCTTTATTTTCATATATATATTTTCTTGGTTTCCTACCTGATATTTTGCACCAGCATATGGGGCCCGACTAATCCGAATCTGCACTGTGTAAGGCCCATTAAAGGGGGAAGCGCTTCCTACACAAACTTCTCGGGGGAAGTACACAAATAGCCATTCTTAGGGTTGCTATTCAGGGATTAGCCGGTTCTTTTGTCCTGAGAATTTTAAACTAAAAATCTTAATTTCAAGATGATTCAGGACATTTGCATCCCGGGAAATAGAACTAAAAAACTGAAATTCAGAACATATGGCTAATTTCTGAATAGTAGCACTTTAAAGTGGCTACCCGATGTCATTTCTACACACCAAAAAAAGAAATCATTTTAGGGCTCGGATCCCTGACTTCTGATTAAGAGTAGAAGGATCCTATTCATCCCTGGTGTTCTGCACCAAATATCAAATAATCTTATTATTGGCCATCATAAACTGAACCAAAATTTGATCATATTTGTAAATTAGGTCCTGGAAATCCTTGTACATTGGTTCAAAGGACAATAGCATGGGCTCTTCCGAATGGTTGCTTTTGGTGGGGAATTAATCTTGGATTTCTATATGGTAGTCGCTTTTCAGAACTCTTGGTTCACAAGCCTGGTCAGAACATCATTTACAGTGCCTTGGCCACCGTGCTTTCCCCTCTGGTAAATTTTCTTGAAATCCATTCCCTTAAGAAAATAAAGTAGGGAAAATGTCTAAATTTCCCCGTGTACGATTCAAAATTGCTCAATTTTATCATCCGGTTTATTTATTCATTCATACCCTTAACGTTAGCAAATCATCTTATATTTGAATTCGCTGTTAGTGGAGCTCCAACATGATATGAGTGGGAGGAAAAAAGTTCAAATTTATCCCTCAACTTTTGATTATAATTTAAAATTAGAGAAATGTATAACTTTTAGCTGCTGCAAAAATAATAGCCGATAATTTATATATATATGTGTGTGTTTGTGTGTTTGTGTGTGTGCATTATATAAATATAATATACATATTTTATACACTTTTTGATTGGCAAATACAATTAGTTTCGACCAACCAGCCAATTTTGTATTTTGTCCTTAAAATAACCCGAGTGATGGTGCTTCATAAGGGGTAAAAATGAGATTTTTTCCTATTGATTAGGGTAATATTAGATAAATATTTCAAGGATGATTAAGTTGCCCAATTTCAGATAATATATGAACAAATTTGACCCTTTTTTCATATATAATTTTTTTTCCTTTATATATATAATCTTATTTGTTAATGCTTTTATTTTTACTGAACAATACAATTTTTCAGAGATGGGGTTTTTCAAAATTTGTGGAGAGCTATCTTAGGTGGAATCTTCCATTGAAGAAGTACAACATGGTACCAAAACAAAGCTTTCTTCAGGATATGTCTTCTTGCAAAGCATTCTTATTACCTGATAATTTCTATGGAAAAGTGGAAGAAGGAAGCATTATTCTTAAGCAAACACAGTGTTTCTCTTTTTGCAAACAAGGATTGATTATTGATGGAGAAGTTGATGAGCCTATAAAAGCTGACCTTGTTATATTTGCTACTGGATATAAAGGTCAAGAGAAGCTGAAGAATATGTTTGCCTCAAAAAGTTTTCAAAACTATATCATGGGCTCACCTAAATCAATTGTTCCTCTTTACAGGTACACACTATTACTTATTTACTACTATCAAACCAACAACAATAATATACCTAATATAATCCTACTAGCGGGGTTTGAAGAAGGTAGTGTGTACGCAGACCTTACCTATATCTTGAACAGATAATGAGGCTGTTTTCAATAGACTCTTGGCCGGAGAAAAGATGCAAAAATATACCCAAAAACATAACGAAGGCTAATATTAAAATACTTTTAATAATAGAAGGGCAAATTTAGACATTTTCTCTAGAATAAGTTACACGTTTATGATATAAAAAAAAGTAGCCCGATGCACAAAGCATTTTGCATTCATGCAAGGTTCAAGGAAGGGCCGCACACCAGGACGTGATGTAGACAGCTTAACCTAATGCAAGCATTAGTGGCTGCTTCCACGGCTCGAATCTGTGACCTATATGTCACATGGAAACAACTTTACCGTTGCTCCAAGGCTCCCTTTCATGTTTCTGATATGATTTGCTATTTTTTTTTCTTTGTAATATTTGGACAGGCACATAATTCATCCAAGAATACCACAACTAGCAATAATAGGATACTCAGGGAGCATTACAAATCTTCACACATCTGAGATGAGGTGTCAATGGCTAGCACATTTTCTTGACCAAAGTTTCAAGTTGCCAAGCATAAAAGAGATGGAAAAAGAGATTGAAATGTGGGAAATTTACATGAAAAAATATGCAGGGAAAGAGTATAAAAGAGCTTGCATTGCAGCTTTACATATTTGGTACAATGATCAATTGTGCAAAGACATTCGGTGCAACAATAGAAGAAAGAAGAGTTTCTATGATGAGTGGTTTCAGCCATATGTGCAGTCTGATTATGTTGGATTAAGTCCTAATTAATCAGTCTTATTTGGAGAATTGGAGATTCTTTTATATGTATAATTGCCCAATATGTTTGGACGGTGTTATTTTCTTTCTTTTTTACCCAGTATTGGTCTTTCAGATTGGATTGTTTTCTTGTCATATTATGAAATAGAAAAGTTTACAGCTTATCTTATTTTAATGAGTTTGACAAGTCAAGGTTTGATTGTCAGGACCAACTTAACACGTTGCGATGATTTTACAGCTTGTTTGGCTAAGTTTCTAATAGCCTGTTTGGCCAAGCTTCTTTTTGGCCAAAAGTGTTTTTTTGTTGTCAAAAGCACTTTTGGCCAAAAATTGAGGTGTTTGGCCAAGCTTTTAGAAGAAAAAAAAAGTACTTTTGAGGAGAAGCAGAAGCAGTTTTGGAGAAGCAGAAAAAAGTAGCTTCTCTCCAAAAGCACTTTTTTGAGAAGCACTTTTGAGAAAAATACACTTAGAAGCAGTTTTTTAAAGCTTGGCCAAACACTAATTGCTGCTCAGAAGTGCTTTTCAAACTAATTAGCCAAACGCAAACTGCTTCTCACCAAAAGTACTTTTGAGAAAAGCGCTTTTAAAAAAAAAGCACTTCTCAAAATAAGCTGATTTTTGCAGCTTGGCCAAACGGGGCTATNTCTGGGTAGAGTTGTATTTTGGATTATCGTACTAGTATTTAGTTAAACTATTAGATTTCGTCTTCCGCAATTTCTATTTATTATGATTATTCCGCTGTTGATCACATGTTAATTCGTAAATGCATAAAGGTTAAGGAAAAAGGGTAATAAAATCTGTAATACTCAGCTTGCCTAGCTTTCATGAGTAGGCGCCATCCCGACTCCCGAGGATGGGAAGTCCGGGTCGTGATAATAGGTCCTGAACTTAGACTTACAAGTTCAAAAGTTAAGGAAAAGTAGCCCTTAACTTAGACTTACAAGCACTGAACTTAAGGACAGGTGGTCATGAACTTCGAGTTCCAATATCAAAAGTTAAGGACATGTAGTCGTGAAGTCCTGAACTTAAAGTTGCAAGTTCAAAAGTTAAGGACATGTAATCCTGAAGTCCTGAACTTAGAGTTGCAAGTTCAAAAATTAAGGACACTTGGTCCTGAACTTTTATGAGAAGAAGGGTGTTTTCGTCCGGGCAGGTAAAGTTTATTAAAGCAATGGCTAAAGACTAAAGACATTTTAAACAGTGACTTAAAAGTAAATACATGTGTTATTAGTGGCTAAACCGTGAACTTCCCCCTTTAAGTTTTCTGTATTGTCCAAACACTAATTGCTGCTCAGAAGTGTTTTTTAATAATTAGTCAAATACAAAATTGACTTCTCACTAAAAAGTACTTTTTAGAAAAAGCGCCTTTAAAAAAAAGCACTTCTCAAAATAAGCTGATTTTTGCAGCTTGGCCAAACGGGCTATAAAATCAACTTATTTTAAAACGTGATTTTTTTAAAGGTGTTTTGTTAAAAAAATTACTTTTGGTAAGAAATAGTTTGTGTTTGTCTAATTAATTTAAAAAAAGATTTTTGAGCAGCAATTAGTGTTTGACCGAGCTTGTAAAAGTACTTCTATAGTATTTTCTAAAAAATACTTTTCAAAAAAGTGCTTTTGGGAAGAAGCTAGTTTTTTCTGCTTCTCAAAGACTGCTACTGCTTCTGCTTTAGTCAAAAACACGTTTTTTCTTCTAAAAGCTTGGCCAAATACCTCAACTTTAAAAAAGATACTTTTGGAAAAAGGCATTTTTGGCCAAAAAAAAAAGCTCCGCCGAACAGGCTATTAGTGGTCTTACTCCGCCAAGCTAACCAACTTCCTTAACAACAAGCCTTAACTTCCCTAGGGGCCGTTTCACTATTGGGATTAATTCTGGTATAAAATTTAAGATTATATTTATTCTGTGTTTGGTTATTGGTATAGTTAAAACTGGTATACATTTAATACTAAAATCTTAATATATATTATCTATCTCATAATGATAATCTTGGAATTATAATCCTAAGATATCCTTGTTCTGAACGACCCCTACATCATCAAGCAACTCACAACTAACTTAAAGAAAAACATAGAGGCATAACATTCATTCTAAAGTTTTCTCACATCAACAATAATACATAATAATAGTCCTTAGGATCAGCTCTTAGTCTCGTAGTTAGCCCCGTAATAGTCCTCTTTTATTTGAGTTTGGGACTGACAATATGAGTACGCTCATATACACAGAGTAATGATAACATGAGTTGACCAAATGGAGAAGGTGATATTCATATAACATCTTAATTGTTTTGGGACCAAAGTGATCACGCCCAACTTTGCCTTATAAAAAGAACTAAGCGGTCGTTGCAAATATAATCCGGTTTACAAGTCCAGAGTCGAGTCCCACAGAGAACTAAGGCTTAGCTATAGTTGTTCAATATCGCTAAGAAACACAAGTCCAAACAATTTCCTAATTATAAAGATTATAATATTTATTTTTATCTAATTAACTAAATACTAGAAAGCAGTAAAACTATCAATTAACAAGGATAAGGATTGAGACAAAATTAAGAAGCTCTAGAGTTATGATTTCCCCTATTGTCGGAATCCTTTCCGCTACGTTTTCTATAAATTTGCCTAAGTTTTCTCTACCGACATGAGTGCTCTGAGTGTTGTAATTCTCTCCCGAGTAACTACCACAATTTACTAGACATATTCTCCCGAATTACGCTAGCTGGCATTAAGTACGGCTCACTCGGATCGCACCAAGGTTTTGTTATCCCTAATCCCACCTTTAGACCCTCCGTATTGATCCCTCATATACGTTAGGAGTGATGTTGTTCAACAACTACCTAAATATGCACTCTCTCCCGAGTAATACACACTAAATAGCACAGTCGATTGAGAGCTTTTCAACCAACCACAATATAAACGTAGTTGAACAAATAGAGAAAAAGCTACAACAAATCTATATTAACGTAACAGGAAAATCATCCACCAATAGGTTCCATCAAAATTCTAGATAACAAATTAGCTATTCATAATAGTATGCATAACTACAATACTAGAATTCATAACCAATAATGGAAATAGGAAGAAGGAAGTGAAAAACTCGTAGAAGAATTCTCCGCCTTGCTCCTAGTGTGTTCTTGCCTCCGTAGGTCTCAATTCCCTGTCCAATCTCCACGGCGGCTCCGTGCTCTGCCTAGGTCTAAATTCTGTCAAAAGTGACGTTTAGGTCTATTTATTTGTGTAGAAAAAGACCTAAACATGTAGGCCAAGTCCTAGTCAAACCAGGAGACGAAATAAGTCTTCAAAATTCGGAATGTGCACGCCCCAGGCCTGGCGTCGCCAGGCTAACGCCTGGTTAAGCTGGCCTTTGGCTGGCCTCGCTACGCTAACACTTGGTTAAGCTGGCCTTTGGCTGGCCTTGCCAGACTAAAGCCTGGTTAAGCTGGCATTTGCCTAGCCTCGCCAGGTCCCTCCTTTTCACTGTTCTCGAGTACACTTTCAACGTTTAAGTATTCCTTTTGCTCTACTTTCACCTCCAATACACCTACACATAAAATAGACTCCATTACGCGCAAATAAAATATAATTTATCGTTAAAGCATATAAAATGCAAGGCACATAATGTACGAAACTATGGAATCATAGTCACACATCACAAAGCTTAGTCATTGTTATAGTGTTGGTAAAATTTTACTCACTTCAATCTATAATAAGTGACTTTTTATGCATTTGGCATACCCCATTAGAAAATTTTAACTCCGAGAGAAAAAAGATACTTCATTAAATTGCTCTTAATTAACATTTATATATTGTTAACTTGGAGAGGCACAGATGCACCGGTGAGGAGGAGTGAGAGGCTGGCATTGGAGGGCCAATGGAGAGGTTGAAGTAGGCCGAAAAGGTATTGGGGAGAGGTTATTAGGCGAGATATGACGTTGTTCCAGCTTACTAAGGACATGATCATGGATAGGAAGGGGTGGAGGTTGAGTATAAAGGTCAAGAGTTACGTAGTCGAGCATTGTCCGTATTAGGTTTGATACATCACTTCGTGTCTTTTGTGTATCCATAGACTTCTGTTATTCCTTGTTACTGCCTTTATTTCGGTTTTCTGTTTGCGTTCTTTAGTGTTAGTTTTGTTAGTATTTTCGCTTTGGTATCCCATCTGGTTTGCTTGTTATTTTCTTCCATTTGTCTTTTCTGAGCCGATGGTCTATCGGAAACAACCTCCATGCTTTCTTAAACATAGGAGTAAGGACTGCGTACACTCTACTCTCCTACACCTTACTTGTGGGACTATACTGAGTATGTTGTTATTGTCCTCTATTATTAACTTGATATATTGGAATGTGTAAATAAGAATAAATTTTGAAAAAATAACGTTAATTCCTTCTCGATTATTTATTATGAACCGGATGGAGTACCAAATAAAAGAGGGCATGGGACATGTGGACAGCAGTCACAGCACCCAACATTCTGAATTATATATAATCTATATCTATATATTATTAAAAGGAGAGGATAAAGCCCTCTCCTTAAGCCAAGTGGCAGCATAAAAAAAAGCCACATGGCATAATTAGTTACTATTTAGTTTTTTAGTTAATAATTAGTTATTAGTTATTATATTTGAATTTAATTATCTATAAAAAATGAAAAAAATAAAAAATAAAAAACTACCATATATATATATATATATATATATATATATATATATATTATTAAAAGGAGAGGATAAAGCCCTCTCCTTAAGCCAAGTGGTAGCATCAAAAAAAGCCACATGGCATAATTAGTTACTATTTAGTTTTTTAGTTAATATTAGTTATTAGTTATTATATTTGAATTTATTATCTATAAAAAAGGAAAATAATAAAAAAATAAAAACTACCATATATATATATAATATATATTAATTGGTTACTTTATTTTAATTAAATAAATATAGATATCTTATAATTAATTATAATAAAAATGAAAATCGGAAAATATAAATATATAAAAAATAACTACCCATTCAAATTGGGTGGGAGTAGTTTCAAGTTGGAGTTTTAAAATTATTTTAAAATAAAAAAAATTAACTATAATAAAAAAACGAAAAAAGAAGAAGAAAAACTACTCATTCAAATCAGGGAGTAGTTTCAAGTTGGAGTTTTAAAATAAAAAATTACAATTTCAAATTGGGGAGCAGTTTCAAGTTGGAGTTTTATAATTATTTTAAAATAAAAAAACAAAAATAAAGCAATAAAAAACTTTTGATTCAAATTGTGGAGTAGTTTCTTTCTAATATTCTATATTCTATATATCTTCTATATATTATTAAAAAGAGAGGATAAAGCCCTCTCCTTAAGCCAAGTGGTAGCCTAGAAAAAAACCTTATGGAATAATTAGTTAACAACAAAGAAATTATCTATTGAAAATTAACAAAGAAATTAACTACCTAAATTAACTACTAAAACATGGGTGAGGGTTGGTTTAGGTTAGTTAATTTCTTTATTTCGTTTTTAAAATCATTTTCTTTTTTATTTTTTGAAATAAAAAGTATATCTATTCATTAAAATTCAAATAATATTATTGAGAAAAATATAATAAAATTTAAAATGAAAAATATATATTTTCAAGAGTAATAAAATATATATCTTCTATTATATTACAAATAGCAGACAAAAATATTAAACAAGTAATATGCTAATAATCTATATATATATTATTAAAAGCCAAAGAAATAGGCACCACATTAATCCAAGTGGTAGCCTAGAAAAAGCCACATGGCATAATTACTTAATAATAAAAAAATTATTTATTAAAAATTAACAAAGAAATTAACTACTCAAACATCGGTGAGGTTGGGTATATCGTGTTGACAAATAAGATGACAATTGAAATTTATTAAAGTAATACGGTCTAATAGGATCAAACAAGCCCGATTATAATTTAATTAATATTTTTTAGTTAATAATTAGTCATTAGTTATTATATTTGAATTTAAATATCTATAAAAAACGAAATAATAAAAAATAAAAAACTACCATATATATATATATATATTAATTGGTTACTTTATTTTAATTAATAAATATAGATATCTTATAATTAATTATAATAAAAAATCGAAAATATAAATATATTAAAAATAACTACCCATTAATATTGGGTGGGAGTAGTTTCAACTTGCAGTTTTAAAATTATTTTAAAATATAAAAAATTAACTATAATAAAAAAAAAAAGAAGAAGAAAAACTACTCATTTAAATCAAGGAGTAGTTTCAAGTTGGAGTTTTAAAAGGAGAGGATAAAGCCCTCTCCTTAAGCCAAGTGGTAGCCTAGAAAAAATCTTATGGAATAATTAGTTAACAACAAAGAAATTATCTATTGAAAATTAACAAAGAAATTAAGTACCTAAATTAACTACTAAAACATGGGTGATGGTTGGTTTAAGTTAGTTAATTTCTTTATTTCATTTTTAAAATCATTTTCTTTTTTATTTTTTGAAATAAAAGTATATCTATTCATTAAAATTCAAATAATATTATTGAGAAAAATATAAATAAAATTTAAAATAAAAAATATATTTTCAAGAGTAATAAAATATATATCTTCTATTATATTACAAAAGAATAGCAGATAAAAATATTAAACAAGTAATATGATAATAATCTATTTATATATTATTAAAAGCCAAAAAAATAGGCACCACACTAATCCAAGTTGTAGCCTAGAAAAAGCCACATGGCATAATTAGTTAATAACAAAAAAATTATTTATTGAAAATTAACAAAGAAATTAACTACTCAAACATCGGTGAGGGTTGGGTATATCGTATTGACAAATAAGATGACAATTGAAATTTATTAAAGTAATATGGTCCAATAGGATCAAACAAGCCAGATTATAATTTAATTAATATTTTTTTAATATTGAACCATTACTAGTGGTTTATAAGAACAAAACCAATAAATCAAAGTGATGTGGCCAATATTCATCCTCAAACAAAATACCTACTTCATAAAATATGAATCAAAATCATCAAAAATTTCCTCCCCATCTTCTCTCCCTTGTGAAAACACCCATTTACATAGGCTTATTTGTATATCTCTATACTCAAAGAAAGTCAAATCGTAAGAAAACACAAGGAAACTCTCACTGAATTTCATTAATGGCCACTGCTGCTGCTGCTGCTGTTTCCCCTTCACTTTCTTTAAATCATCATAGTTCTTTGATTCCCAAATATCATGGGGTTTCTTTGAATTCAGGAATTAGTATTCCTACAAGGTCTTCCTCTCGTGGGTTCACTTCAAGAATCAGAGCTAGCTCTGCTGTTGCTGTTGAACCGGTAATTATTGGAATTGCAAAAGTCTCTAAATTTTTTTACTGACATAAATGGTCACTCAACATTTACTATTTTCATATGCTAAAATTACTTAACTGTTCAATTTTGATTAAGTTGTAGGATCATAGACTAATGATGTACCATATGATTGTTGCTGCTCTATGTATGCTAATTGTGACCATATTTTGAATTAGGGAGCTAAGTTTTTATGATGAGCGTGTTGAATGCAATTGGATGCTGAGTTTTTTTTTTTTTTTTTGGGTGGTGGTTTCCCATTTGACCCCGACTAATTGGGATTTGCCCAGTGTAAGACCCAGTAGAGGGGGAAGCGCTCCCTTCCAGAATGCGGAGTTATGTTAAATTGACACGTCCATACACAATTAAATTTGAATATTTGTCTTGTTATCTGTCTCTTATGCGAATCTAGGCGCACCATTAAAGAAAGGAGAAAAAAAGTATTAAGTGAGAATTGATCCCTGTTCCTCCAGCTAAATAACTTAGCTTTGAACCAGGTAACCTTTTTGGAGCATGGGTGCCAATAGATAATAGTACATCAATTCTAGAGAAATAGACCATGGGTTCACGTGCCCAAATTTTAGGCCTAAATCCGCCCCTGATCTTGCTGAACTATTATCACATCAAGATAACTGGACAGAACTATATTTCTTAGCTCTTCCTCACTGGTTGATACGTAAACATTATGATTAGATGGTCATGAGTTTTTTTTTGACCGGATAATTTCCTTTTTCATTCTTTTAAAGTTTTAAACTTAATGTGGTTAATCTTTTCTCCTGTCTTGTTCAGGAATTGAGAACTCCAGCTCAAGATGCTACAGAAGCTGAATTGTTTGCTTGCCCAATTTGTTATGAACCGCTTATGAGAAAAGGTCCTCCAGGTTTTAACTTGTAAGTTCAGATGGAAAATGCATAATAACAGTGCTTCGATTTGTGGCCTAGTTGTTGTTTGACTTTGGATTTAAAACTTGCAGACCTGCAATCTACCGATCGGGCTTCAAATGCAGAAAGTGTAACAAGTCATATTCAAGCAAAAATATCTACCTTGATCTCACTGTTACTTCTGGAATGAAAGAATATAATGAATCTAAACCAGCTCGGACTGAGCTATTCAGGTATCTTATCAAGTTTCATGTTATTGCTTGATTAAATCATTTCCAGCTCTAGTACTGATTGTTAATTTCTGATTTGCTTTTGGGTTTGAAACTATTTGCCTAAAGATGTTGACTGTGGTTTGAATTCGTTAGCTTTTCATCCCTCTTCTCTTGCATTGTCCTGTTTAGGGGCGTGCATTCGATTTATCGGTTCGATTTTGACCCTTATCGATAATTACTTATCGATTATCGATTTGTACATATGCTTATTGTTATCGTTTCAATAAGGTTTCGATTTCGATTTATTGATTTTTGGGGCTTATCGATTCGGTTATCGATTAAGAAAATTTGCGGGATTCTACGGAAAGTATATCGCTATAAACACGCCTAACTAAACACTCCAACCGTATAAAAAAAAAAAAACAAAACAAAATACATCATCACGGCTAATTCTGTTTTCCATTAATTTGAACTTCATTCCCTTGAGCTTTAAATATGATCATTCTTTAAATGTGGTAGAGGAAATAATAGGGTTAGGGACTTAGGGTACAGGAAAGGGTATTATAGAATAAGGGTAAAAAAAAAAAATTATCTTTAGTATATCCTATCGGTTTATTGATAAACCGATAACCGAAGAGGACAAAATCGAAATCGAAATCGATAACTCGATAAGGAAAATTTCGAAATCGAAATCGATAAATCGATAAACCGATATCGATAAACCGATAACAAATAATCGATTCGATTTATCGATAAACCGATTCGAATGCACACCCCTAGTCCTGTTCTTGCGGACATGACACAAGATATGCAAAAGTATTTGTGTTTGAACTGTAGCTTATTTCTTTACAAAGTTAGCAATCCAAGGCATGGACCTTAGACATTTACATTTAATGGCTTGGAGTCAAAATCCTGCGATCTTTAAACTAATTACAGAAGTGGGAAAAAAACAACATTGATGTCCATTTAACTGTATGGATGGGGTTGTGAGTATTTATCAGTGGTATGTATTAGGCACCTGTACTTCCTATTTTAGCAAGTTTAAATAGTTTCAAAAGCTTCTTATCTAGTATTGAGATGTGTGTCCACCCCATTTGGAATGTGCGTGTTGACGAAAATGAAGAGTCCAGAAACATAGTAGTTTGCTGCGCAAGACTTAGCCCTCTCCCTCACACACTTAAGTAAAATCCACAAAAATCGAAAAGTTGCAGCAAGATTCACTTTGAAAGAAAATGTTCCATACTAACGAATCCGGGTCCATAACCATGGGTTCCAATGCAGATATTTTTATTTTTTCGAAATTCTTCTCTCATTATTTCTACTTAAATTGGAAGTGTTATGTAATAACAAGTAAGAGACTGCGGAATCAGTTTTTGAGAAAGTTACAGAATTCAGCTTTTGATAAACTTGCAGATGTTCAACTGTTATCTCATCCTTAAATCTGTATTCTTGTCTTGTTACTATAAAAAATCGTTAATTGAAACCTATAAACTGTGCCCCAATCCTAAGCTAGTTACGGTTGACTATATGAATCTTCTGAATCTATTTTGCTCTATTTGAGCTCATTTTGTTCTTAATACAAAATCTCTTTTAACACAATTAGGAGGTTCTTTAAAATTAGAGTATATCTCACTCCCTACACTGAATTCACGTCTTTAATAGGACAAACCTTGGACTTACAAGTGTTACAACAACTAAGCCTTAATTCCATCTAATTAGCATCACCATTGCTTCAATTACATCTTTTCTTGGCTAAGTCTGCATTGATCCCGAGAGACTTTGTCTTTTGGTACAATTTTCCTTTTGTGTGACTTTTGGTCTACCTCGTCCCCTTTTCAATCGTCATATTGTTGCCTATAGACAGGTGCATTTGGAGGTCTATATAGGATATGGCCAAACGATCTAAGGCGACTTCTTTTATTTTATCCTCTATCTATGCCACCTTTTGTCGGATGTGATCATTTCAAATCTTGTTAATCTCGTGTAACCACATAGCCATCTTAACTTCCTCATTTGGGACACAATTATCTTTGGATATGTTAGGCCGTAGAGGACCAACATTCATTCCCATATAACAATTTTGCTCTATTGATCTTGACTTTCACTTTGTTTGTTATCTTCCTATTTTATAATTTCCATAGCATTCCTCCATGTCACCTGTCCTATTTTAATTTTATGTGCTACATATTCATCTATCAAACTAAGATTTCGGAAGATGGGGCTGATATACTGAATTGTCAGTTCTTAGGACTACAGGTCCATCTAATCTCTCATCACAATTTTTCTTTCTAAGGGGGTTAAATTTGCAGTGGATATATTCTTTCTTCTAAGATCTTAATGCCCTTATCTTCTAGAGTCTTTTCCACAGGTCCACCGCCACAGTTCTTGTGTTGAGATCATAGCCTTTTGATACCCCTATAACTTGCCACTTTCTTGATGCAACTTATCATTTCCTTCCAGTTCGGTGTCAGTTTCTAAGCCCTATGCTCTCTACTTTAATTGGTTGTCCGCAAATGCTATTTAATTTGTGGCAAGTAATTTTTTAGCTATTTGTTAATGGCCTTTTATCTTCTCATTTTTTGGGTTGTTTTTGTAAAGTTAAGCTATTCTTCTCTATTACTGGAAGCGCCTTACTGGTTAGAATGTTGAGAATATTTGCCTTAATTTAACTTCTACCCCATTTTTCTATTACAATTATTAGATCCCAATTAGTGCAGTCAAATATGTTGATTTGTAAAGAATGGTTTATTTAGTTTTAGTATACCTCTTTATTCATGCTTTTAGTTTGTGACCTTTGTTTCTTTTGTTAGATTAAGCTTTTCTTTGTTATTCCCGCAAGTGGTTTTCCAGATGAAATGCCAATCATTCTCCTGATCTATTTCATGATGACCCCCCCCCCCCCCCCCCCCCCCCCTTTTCCCTTTTTCGTTGGACTCCTGATGCATCTAGTAAAAGCTTGCAATTAAGAGTTCGAGACTTCGTTTGATTCTTTGTAGATGTTCATTTCTAGTTGCTGTTGTTCTTATCTTTCCAGGAGTCCAATTGTTTCATTCTTGTATGAGAGAGGATGGCGTCAAAATTTTAACCTAAGTGGTTTTCCTGGTCCTGATGAAGAGGTAATTTTTTTTTGATTGCTCAGATTAAATGCATCTTAGTAGCTTTATGGTTGGTTAACTGAATATTAATCTAGAAATAACCGCATATAAGTTGTTTGACCTTCCTACATAGGAAAAAGGTTGTCACTTATCCATTCACTTTTCCATGTTGGAGTAAATCAGTGGCTTCGCTAAACAAAGCATGATGCAATAAAAAGCCATTTCATTGGGTAAATGTTGGACATGGGAGGTTGAAGGTATTGGCCTCTAGATGAAACGCTTTTCTCTCACAATGATTACAGATTATGTCATGTCTATAGACAAAACTATTAAAGTTATTACTAACTTTTGTCCCAATTTAGTTATTTGACTAAGTTAGAGATAAAGAAGATAAAGTTAATAATGTAGCACTCACAAAGTAAAAGGATTTAAGGGTATAATTTCAGAGACCTCCCCTTAGGTTTTGCTCCGTAACACTAACCTCCCCTGTAGTTTATGATATTACACTTACCTCCCTTATTTTGATTTTTCTTGTAAGAATTCTTGTAACATATTTATCATTAGTGTAAAAAAATTTAAACTGACTGATTTGCCCTTTTTAACATCAACGTCCTCTAATTAAAATAATTAGTTTAATTAATCTCCTTTAACAAAAATTTTAAGAGAAAAACCTAATTTCCTTGATTTGGAAGTCCTCCCTAATATTTGCGTTCATCGTCCATGTTCTTCTTCCTTTTCACTTTTACATAAACCTCTTTTCGGGTAACTGATTTGATCAATCACAAAGTCAAAATACTACTCCATGAAGTTTAATTTTGACAGACTAGGACTAATTAAGAGAAGAAACCATATTGATTCCCGTGGAAATTATAATTTTATAAAACTAAAATCTAACCCCATCCACAACCATAAAGAAAAAAGAAACAAAACGAAAAGAAAAGATTAGATATTCTCCCATTAGATTGCATGACATGATCCCCACTGGTTAATTTTCATAGAATTGATCTTGTTGAGTGACATTCTTGGGTTTGCAGTATGTCTGTTCAATAAACATGATTTTAACATAGGCGACTTCTTCAATGAGTTTGTTGAGGTTTGGAACTACATAGTTTTGATGTAAGTATGCTCCAAATGCAGTGCCCATGAGTATGAAAGTCTTCCCTGTTAAAATCCATCCTCCTCCTCTGGCAATTGAATTGTTGAAAGGATTGAGAGAATATATAGACGATTCTTTGTTTTTGAATTGGGATACTCAGACTTCGAAAAAAAAAATACTTAAAATAACACTTGTTGAAGTTTAAGAATCTTTTAAAGATATGTTTAGAAGATTAATTAAATAAAAGTCTATTAGAAGGGTAAAGAAGTCAGTTTGCACTTCTTATATTAGCGATAAATAGGTTAAAAGAATTGTTACAAGAAAAATCAAAATAAGGGAGGTAAGCATGATATCGTAAACCATAAGGGAGCTTAGTGTTATGCAGCATAATTTGAGGGGAGGTCTTTGAAATTATTCAAAAGTTTAGTGATAGTGCAAAATTTTGGAAATGGGATTAATTTGCCCCGAAAATTTATGATAATTTTGAGATCGCGAGTTTTTTGTTTTTGTTTTTTGATATTCTTCTTAAGTTTTTTTGGTTAACTTTTACTTATGATAATTGTTTAAGAAATCTGGAATGATTTAAACTAGAGAAATATGTACCGTATGTAAGGACTGTAAGGTCATACCACAAGAAGCACTAACCACAATATAAGTTGGTGGTCTAGGATATAAAGCGTAAAAGTAGAGAGAAAGAAAGGAGATGGTGGGCATTAAAGAATTTAACCAGTTAGCATTTCATGAAAAAATTATTGGAGGAAGGAGCACAAGGCTTGGGTTGGGGGGGGGGGGGAGGGGGATATCCCGTGGAAGGAAAAGTCAGTTGCATTTAAGGGCTTCATATTATCTACAATTCACATAAAATATTAGTAAGTTAAATATTAGCAAATAACTAAATAAAAATAATATATATAAACCTTGATAGAAAATATTACCAGTAATAGGTTGGGTAAAGCCATGCAACCAATTTTGTGTAATAACAATAGTTTCACATTTTCATGATGGATACAACTTCTATACTTTGTGGAAACACGACCACCGGTGCTAGATGTCGATTCTGATGCTACGGTGGTAATTGGAACATTGGGTACTTCACATGCTATCATTGGAAGGTCAGAATACTTTTATTCCTTTCTATACTCTACAACATCCATCTCTAAAAGCTTCTCATAATTAAACTTTGGTTCCTCGATTCCGGCTTTCTAGCATAACGAGCAAATTTACTCTCAAATATTTTAATTTCCTATTACTTAAAAATATGAATGCAAATAATAAGAAAAATAGGAAATAATATTGCTTAATTGAATTGTATCAATCTACAACAGGTTGAACATTAATTTTTCGATCAAGAGTGAAGTAAAATTACTTACATCGCATAATTTGGATCCCTTCCGTTTAGATTGACTTCTTTCACTTGATGTACACAAAATAGTAGAAGTAGTTATTCCATTTCGATTGTTTGCATAATCATCATAGAGCTTGTACATGTTATTCCTCATTATTCTTTTTGCTCTTATGCAGAAGTAGGATCCACCTTAGTGTAACTAAACTTTAGAGGATCAAGGATTGGTCTAAATGTATGTACTACACCATACATACTTTAGTATTATCAAACCTCCTAGCGCATTCTTGAAGTCATTCCTTAATAACTACATCTTCATTACGCGACTTCTTCTTTGGCATGCATTTAATTCTCTAAACTTACATAAAAAAGATATTGGAGGTTGGATAACTCGAACCAGAAATCAAGTTAGTTGTCTCGTGAAAAGGCTCCAAGAATTCACATATTTTCTTTGACTTTCTCCATTGATTGGATCTCGAACGTTAATCATAAATTCTATCAATCAAATTTAGACTAGCAAAAGCCTTTTCATACTGAAGTGCACTCTTAAACATCAAGTAAGTTGAGTTCCATCTAGTCGATACATCCAACCTTATACAAATTTGTATCAATTTCCAACTTGCTCAACAAAAGAAATGCTTAATGATAATCTCAACAAGCTTTTTACCGGAAGTCAATTGGTCTATTTTTCTAGTTTGCAGTTGCCTTGTTGATATATAAACATTTAAACCAAATCAACAACAACAACAACAACGACCCAGTAAAATCCCACAAAGTGGGATCTGAGGAGGGTAGTGTGTACGCAGACCTTACCCCTACCCCGGTGGGGCAGAGAGGTTGTTTCCGATAGACCCTCGGCTCAGGAAGACGGAAATAAAACAAGAAGAGACAATTCATCAGCAATGTTGGGAGAAACCATAGAAATAGTTATAGAAGCATAAAAATCATAAAATAGATGACATGCAATAACAATACCCAGTAATTAAGGCCCGGGGCTATGATAAACAGAAAGGATAGTGTGGACTCAACATTAACCCCTAACCATCTAAGATCAACCCTATCAAACCCACCTCACCCCCAGTATGAAGTAGAAAAAGCTCGACTACCCCCTAGCCTACAACCCTAATGCTTGACCTCTAGACCTTCCTATCAAGGGTCATATCCTCGAAAATCTGCAGTCGTGCCATGTCCTGCCTGATCACCTCACCCCAATACTTCTTAGGTCGCCCTCTACCTTTTCTCGTACCCACCAAAGCCAACCGCTCACACCTCCTCATCGGGGCATCAAGGCTTCTCCTCCGCACGTGCCCGAACCATCTGAGCCTCGCTTCCCGCATCTTGTCATCCACAGGGGCCACGCCCACCTTCTCCTGAATATCCTAATCTTATCCGTCCTAGTGTGCCCGCACATCGACCTCAACATCCTCATCTCTGCTACCTTCATCTTCTGGATATGAGAGTTCTTGATCGGCCTACACTCTGCCCCATACAACATGGCCGGTCTAGTCACAGCTTTATAAAACTTACCTTTGAGTATCGGTGTCACTTTTTTGTCACACATAACTCCAGATGCTAGCCTCCATTTCATCCAGCCTGCCCCTATACGGTGAGTGACGTCCTCGTCGATCTCACCGTCCCCTTGAATAACCGACCCAAGGTGCTTGAAACTACCTCTCTTGGGGATGACCTGTGATCCAAGCCTCACATCCCTGCCTACTTCCCTTGACTCAGCGCTGAACTTACACTCCAGGTATTCTGTCTTAGTCCTACTCAACTTGAAACCCTTAGACTCGACAGCCTGCCTCCAAGCCTCCAACCTCTCGTTAACACCGTCTCGCGTCTCATCAATTAGGACTATGTCATCAGCGAATAACATGCACCATGGCACATCCCCTTGAATATGGTTTGTCAATGCATCCATCACCAATGCAAATAAAACGGGCTAAACGCAGAGCCTTGGTGTAATCCCATAACAACCGGGAAATGCTCCGAGTCGCTTCCTACAGTCCTAACCTTAGTCTTAGCTCCATCATACATGTCCTTGATCGCGCTGATGTAGGCTACCGGCACACCCTCTGCCTCAAGACATCTCCAGAGCACCTCCCTAGGGACCTTGTCATATGCTTTCTCCAAGTCGATGAACACCATGTGTAGATCCTTCTTCTTATCCCTGTACTGTTTCACCAACCTCCTATTAAGGTGGATAGCTTCCGTAGTCGAGCGACCAGGCATGAACCCAAATTTGTTGTCGGATATAGACACCTTCTTCCTCACCCTCACCTCTACCACCCTCTCCCAAACTTTCATGGTATGACTCAGTAACTTGATACCCCTATAATTGATACAACACTGAATATCACCTTTGTTCTTGTACAACGGTACCAGTGTACTCCACCCCCACTCATCCGGCATCCTCTTCGTCCTAAAAATTTCATTG
Organism: Nicotiana attenuata; assembly: GCF_001879085.1. Lineage (NCBI taxonomy): Eukaryota > Viridiplantae > Streptophyta > Magnoliopsida > Solanales > Solanaceae > Nicotiana > Nicotiana attenuata. The sequence goes on along the minus strand of NW_017670878.1, from coordinate 142,352 downwards.
AACAGCGTGGTCAGCCACTCCAAGCCTGCTCTACCCACACACTTCCAAAACTAAACCGGGATTTCATCTGGCCCGGGCGCTCTACCCCTACTCATCTTACGCAAAGCCCACGCGACCTCCTCCACCCTAATGCGCCTGCAATACCTAAAGTCTCTGAAACTCTCAGAATGCCCCAAATCCCCTAGCACTACATCCCGGCCCCCCTCCTCATTTAGAAGGCCATGAAAATACGTCTGCCATCTTTGCTTAATCTGGGACTCCCCCATAGTTATTATCTGTGGGTCCGTAGTTGAACCAACCTTATATTCTTCATGACACCCATTACATACCATCTTCACCTTTGCATATCTTTGTGAATTAACCTAAGCACTCGATGTTAATTGTTTTTGTTTTTCTCTTCAGATTCTCCATGCTTGTTCATCCCTAAACAAGGCATGATCATCCATTGATCTTCCTGTAATGAAATAAACAAGAAAACTGTAAATCCATGTTCTTCATTCTCAAACAGACATAGGCAGAAAGAAAGTTAAAAGAAACTTGTTCATATCCCATTTAACTAAAATAAATCTACTAATTAAACAGAATGGACACCGTATTCACATTCACCGGAATGAATACAAATAAAACTGACATCCCAAAATCAGCTATTTGAAATGAAGAAGGAGAAACTAACAAAAGAATTCTAAATCCAACAAGAAACTAACACATAAGATGGTAAAGAGCAGTATAGCATGAATTTGCACGAAATAGATATAAAATCCATAATACAATGAAGAAGTATGAAAAAAAAGAGATATGAGATGTAAACTGAGAAATGTTTGTCCGAAGAGTAATTAGCAAGTGAACTATTATCTTAGTGGTTAAAGGAGCATCGGTAACCAACAACTAAGAGGTCATCTGACTACTAGGACTCGAGGAGATGAGGAAAAATGGAGAACAGGGGCAGGGAGGCTAGAAGAAAACAAATTATGAATATGATTTCTAAAAGACTAAATCACCAATACTCTAGTTTCTTCCTTTTTTGTTTAATTCACTTTTGGGCTGCCTTTTTGTCTAATCCATTGAATCACTTTTGGACTTTCTATTTAATTGATTTTGGATTTTTTTTTTGGCCTCACAGGACGGGATCGGCCCAGCCTTTGAGGCTGGCAGAACAAATGAGGCTAGGCTTAATAACCTCACTTCTAAAGGGAACTAAGAAACCTTAGCCTAACCCTACTTAAATAAAGGGCTTAGTTGGGCCAGCTTCACGAGCCAAGCCCATTTTGACGACTCCACTTGAGATGAGCTTAAATGTAAAAATATGGTTAGTGAGGGTTCATATAGTTGATGCCAACTTGCTTGGGATTGAGGCTTAGTTAACTAGGAAATAGGTGAACAACTTAGATGGAGCAAATTTCTTGCTGGTTTAGGGGCATAAATCCTAATTTCTAAGTTTCAGTTATGGGTAGAGCCGTCAAAATGGATTTGGCTCGTGAATGACCCTACTCAGTCCTTTATTTTATCATGCAAATAGTACACATGAACCTACTTTAGAGGTGAACACAAACAAGCAGAATCTGAACAGAAAAAACCCAAGTAGTTAACATCGAATGTTTGGTTTATTTCGGAAAAATTGGCCGAGGTGAAGATCGAGTTGATAGGGCGATATGTAAATGGTGTCATAAGAATATAAGGTTAGTTCAACTCCGTGACCCACGAGTAAAAACTATGAAACGTCACATGTACATCATCATATACCTAATGTAAAAAGATTTCATATCATGATTTTGGGTCAGATGTTTATTGATCAACAAGGTATATTACAGTCTAGAAAATATGCCAATTGGCTTCCTGTGAAAAGCTTGGTGAAGCTTTAATTAAGTATGATTTTCCATATTCAATAATGGAAGTAGAGTTTGGGCAAGTTATGTAAGTTCGAAAGTAATGATGCCTTCTAGGAACACTTATGTTGGGGTTTTTCAATAAGTGTATTTTAGTGAGAAGGAAAAACTAAAATAAGCTTTAGCTAATATTCCTAATAGAGTTTGTTTGATAACTCATTGCTGGACAACAAGTACTTCTGAAAGTTATCTTTGTTTAATGGCCCATTATGTTGATGAAATAGGAGGTTAGTTCATAAAAATTCTGAATTTTGTCATTTGATTCCTCCTCATACAGTTGAACCGCTTGCAGCTATATGTGATTGTTTGATAGAGTTGGGAATGGATAAGAAGTTGTATTCGATCACTTTGGATAATGTCATTAATAATGGTAACATGCAAAATATTTTAAAAGGGCATCTTAGTTTGCAAAAGAGTTGGTTATTTGATGGCGAGTTCTTTCATGTTTATTGCTCTCATATTCTAAAGTCGATTGCACTGTTGTCAAAGCTCATTTAAGGGTTAAGCCTTGAAGCTCAGGGAGGATGTTTCGCCTCGCTTAAGCTATGCTTCAATTAAAGGCAAGGCACTAAGGTGTGCGCCTCGTTGCCCATGAGTTCTATCTTGAATCAATTGACACTAAACCACAAATATCATCGGCAAATAAGTCTATTAGCTGTTAAGGAAAACATTATGAAATATGAATGAATTTGTTACTTTTTTTTTTTGAATTAGCATATATTTTTTTCCGCTTCTTTGTGCAATTTTTTACTAAGCCCACACTTTAGTTGTGCTTTGCACTTAAAATCTCGATAGACTTGGAGAGAGCTTTTCTCCTTTGACAATACCGATCGATTGTTCAAAAGGTGTGAAAGTAGCTAAGGATGCCTATTTTGAATTAAAGAAAGTTATAAGTATGTCAAAGGATTCGATGATAGAATAGAAAATTTGAGATGTGTTAAGCAAGTTGGAATTGATACAATTCTTGGTTTAGGGTTGAATGTGTCAACTAGATAGAACTCAACATACTTGATGTTTGAGAGTGCACTTCAGTATGAATGACTTTTGCTAGTATACAATTGATTGATAGAAATTATGCTTATTGCCCAACATCTGATCAAAGGAGAAAAGTAGAGAAAATATGTGAATTCTTGGAGCATTTTCATGAGATGCCTAACTTGATTCCTAGTTTAAGTTTTCATCTCCAACTTTTTATGCAAGTTTGGAGAATTGAATGTATGTCGAAAGAGAAGTCACATAATGAAGATGCAGTTATTAAAGGAATGAGTTCAAGAATGTTTATGAAGTTTGATAAGTACTATAGTAGTATAGTATGATAGTGTAGTACATGCACTTAGAGCAATTTGTGATCCTCGCTTCAAATTGCAATTCTTTATGATTTTTTACTCTAAGGGGATCCTATTTCTGCACAAGAGAAAGAAAGAATAAACTTTACAAGCTTTATGATCACTATGTAAATAATCAAATTGGAGCAGGATAAAAATGGACTCTTTGTTGTTGTTTTATTTTTGGTGTAAGCAGGATTATACAGAGGATCCAGAAGCTATAATAGATGTTCTAGGATCCTTGTAATAGGATAGAAATTTTAGATGTATATTTTGGTACAACCTCCTGTAATTATGGCCAGCACAGCCTTTGTGCCTTTTGAATATATAAAACTATTATCATCCCCCCCCCCCCCCCCCCCCCAAAAAAAAAAAACAAAAAATCAAATTGGAGCAAGTGCTTTTACTATTATATGTTCATCAAGTGAAGAAAGAAGTCTATCTAAAGAGATCTAAAATATTCGGTGCAACCGTGCAAGTATTTTACGTTGTTCTTGATCAGAAAGTACTCTTTACTTTGTTGTAGATTCGTACTTTTTAATTAAGCAATTATATTTCCTATTTCGTCTTATTATCTGCATTTCATGTTCTTAATTTAATAGGAGTTTGAAATGTTTGAGAGTGAATTTGCTAGAAAGCCAGAATTAAACCTTTATTTGGATGAATGAAAGCTTAGTTTTGGGAAGTTTCTAGAGATGGATGTTGTTAAGTATTGGAAGAAGCATGAAATAAAGCATCATTACCATTTAGCGATTGCGTGTGATGTACTCAAAGTTCCAATTACCACCGTAACATTTATGGTCGTATTCTCACTAAGTATAGAAGCTGTATCCATCTTGAAATTGTCGAAACTCTTTTTGTTACACGAAATTGGTTGCATGACTTTACTCGGTCTATTACCGATAATATCTTCTATCTAGGTTTAAATATTATCATTTTTATTTGGTTATTTGTGAATGTTTAACTTATTAATATCTCCATTTCCATTTGTATGTTGCATAGTTTGACCGAACATGGAGTTTAAGAAAAAAAAAGGAAGACTTTTGAAACTTGTGTTTTGAATATGACATATCATTTGTGTGGCTATAAGAATTTTGGAACATGTGGTCTTAAACACGCCTTAACATTTGTGCGGCTATAAAAATCTTTCATTAAGGGTAGAATGCTTCCATATTTAGAAATGTGCGCGTGGATCGGGATGCTTCATGACCGAGTTGGCTTCTTTTTTTAACCATCTTTTTCGGAACGAACTAATAAGTTAATACCATTCTTTTTTGGAACGAGTTGGAGCAATATTTTATGTGGATTGTAAATGGAGATGAAGCCCTTAAGGCAATTTTATCACAAGTTGATTCTAATGTGCTTGATGGTTTTGGTTATGTTACAAGTGCAAGTTGAAGTGAAATAATCTTAATATAGGTTTATGTAATTTTTAACTCTTGTAAATAGTCTTAATTGACGACTATGAACTGTATCTTTATGAGTATGTTGTTGTTGGTTGTTTTTGGTGATTATGTTTGTTTTGTGATTGCAAATACAAGCTTTTCTTTCCAAACCTTAAAAGCTACGGCTATATGGAAATTTGGTGTACTTGGACATAAAGGCTTTGTGTCATGCTTGAGTTGCAATGGTTTTGGGTGTTGTTGATGTAATTTAGCAGTATGGTTAATCACACTCAAATCAGTTATCGAGTTTCGTGTTCAAAGTTTTGAAGTTCAATGCAGGAATAGGAGAAAGAAACAGAAAAAAGAATGGAGCAATATCTTATGCACCAGGCTGCACTTCAGAATTATGGCCATGACTTCGCTAGTATCATCCAAAAGAATTAACAAACAAAATCGATCCTTAATGCTAGTAAGCAATATGATATGCTAACTTGTTTTGCCCAAATAACAATAAGTTGAAAGGAGAAAAAGTACACATTATCTTTGTTTCGTTTAGTCATTGGTTTTGTAGCAAATTGAAAGTTAACAAAAGGTTGTTCTTATGACAAAGGCTTCCTTCATTACATTGAATACCCCCTTGACTATATACCCATAAATTAAGGAAAAGAGTGAAATTTGTAATTTCTCCTGTATTCAAAGTTTCATGGTTAGCTATAGTCCAATGATGGCTCATTACTGTGCGATTGTCCTTTTGATATTAAATGCAGTTTAAGATGGCTCAGGAGTACTTCAAAGTTGCTGAAGGTGGTGTTCTTGTAGACGTCAGTTGCGGGAGTGGGTTATTTTCCAGGAAATTTGCCAAATCTGGCGCCTATTCAAGAGTCGTCGCACTCGACTTTTCTGAAAACATGCTTCGCCAGTGTTATGATTTCATCAAGAATGATGAGAGTATCTTAAGCTCGTAAGTGATTTTCTGCCTTATATAGATATCATGATATTGAAATTCTCATTACTTAATTACCAAAAGAAAAACCTCTCTAGTTGGGAAATTGAATTGTCTCTTAAAACAAGAAAGAATTATTGATTTATTCTTCAATAAGATTTGCAGCAATCTGGCTCTTGTAAGGGCAGATGTTTCCAGATTACCGTTCTTCTCTGGATCAATTGATGCTGTTCATGCAGGTGCTGCCTTGCATTGCTGGCCATCTCCATCCAATGCTGTAAGTTGTTTAAATTTTAATTTTTCTTGGGCAAAATTGTCCTGTACTTCTCGACTTATTAATGAACTACCTCTCAATCCCAAACTAGTAAGGGTTAGCTATATGAATCCTCTCTATCTATTCCGCACTATCCGGCCATTCCATTCCAATAGTGGTTAATAATTTGTCTTTTAAGGTTAATTAGGTGTTTTCTAAGACTAGAGGTTCACTGAATCACACACTTATCCCTATACTAACGTTTAGGTAGCTAACACTTATCCCCGCACTAACATTTAGGTCTGTAACCACACTAAAAGTTCTGATGCAAACACCAAACTAGTATTAGTGTATCCGAAACTAAGTGTTAATCCCAGCTAGTTAGTATTGCATGTAAGGATCCTTTGCTTCTATTATGTGCTGTTGTTAGTTCTACACTGATTTCAGTAGTTTGTAGGTCCTTGTACTTGTAATTTTGACAATATGAGTCTTACACTTTGGCCCAGTTTTTCCAACTTGAGATTGACTTAACCATGTAAATTGGGAAATATGGTAGATTATAAATTGCCCTTTATCTTCTGATGTTGCTAAATTAATTTCTCAGATGGTCCGGAATTGAATTTCCACTTTCATCTTTTGGGCCTTCCCAATATAATACATATTTTCAGGAAATAAACAGTTGTACAATTTTACCGTAATTATACTCATGGCCTCACTTTTACTCTGCATGAACCAATTTTTCCCTTTTCTGATACGTAAAAACCAGAGAGTTTTTGCCCCCCTATATACACCCTTTTAACACTTGAAACATATTTATGTTTAATTCTCTTATTAATTACGTCAAGTCCAAACAGGAGAACTGATTTTGGTCAAAGAAAATAATCTATGTCTCATTTTATGTGTTGGTGTTTTAAGCAAGAAAGAAGACTTTTGGAATTTGTGGTCTAAAACAAGCAATAAATATTTGTTTGGCTAATAAATTATCTCATTAAGGTAAACTGGAAAGTATAAAGGTAAATTGTTTTTAAATTTAGAAAGGTGTCATTCTTTTTAGACAGAATAAAAAGGAAAGAGTGTCACATAAAATGGGTCAGATGAGTACTAATTTAGGATAGAAAACGCTTGCCGCGAAGTATCTGATAAAGGAAAATTTTGCTAGAAATTGAGGTGGATAAATATTTGGTGACCAAGTCAGTTTCAGGAAACTTGAGCACCTGGAATAAGTGAATCGGGTCTGGGTAAACAGATTAATCATTTCCATGGCTGCCTATAGTGGTAGTGCTGCATCGATATCTGATTGCTGATGAGCTAGTGATTGCAAGCTGCTCTTGGTTGTAGCATTGATATTTGGTAGTGATTAGCTCTGTACTAATTCGTAAACTTCTAATTTGTCTTGCTGTCGCATAGTTTTTTTTTTTTTTTTTTTTTTTTTTTTTTTTTTTAATTCTTTGTTGCTCACTGAAGTTTGATGATCTATTCAATGAATGAAGTTGAGTTTACAGTTGATGATGCTGTTATTTTTCTGCCAGATTGCTGAAATTAACCGGATTTTGCGTAGTGGGGGTGTGTTTGTTGGTACTACATTTCTTCGAGTCAATCCTTCAGCTCCTACGATATTCAGGGCTTTGGAGCAGGTGAATTTCGTTTTCCGCCTTGTGATTATACAACTTATACTCTTTACTTTTCTTCCTTTCATACTTCGCGTGATAGTAATTGGTTATCAGCTTACAATGGGTTACACCATGCAAAAAAATTACCTGATAGTTATCATTTGAAGTTTGAACCCTAGCAATTTATGATTTTCCACAAGTAAATATCGCAAGTCAACTCTAAAAGAACAGCCCAACATCTGTGTTTAAATTTGATTTGGGAGGGTATGGTTGGACAGAGGCGGATCTAGAATTTCTAGTACATGGGTGCGCTACGAAAAAAAAAGGAGACAAAAATGTAGCTAGAGGGAATTGATCCCTATACCTCTTGGTAAATAACTCAACCTTCACCATTCAACCTTCTTGGAGCATGGATGCCAACCGTTAACATTATACCAATTTTAGAAAATATGTACATAAAATATCTAATTTTACGGAGAGACTATGGGTTCACGTGCTCTGTAATTAAGCCTATAAATCCGCCCCTGTGGTTGGGCTTAACCTGCAAACAGAATATTCAAATTTGGTAGTTGGTCTCATTTTGCTTGCTACGATTTATGCTTAAGAGTTACCATCTCACTTTATATTGGTTAAAGAGTACATATTAGTTACCAACAAATAAAGACAACACAATTGTTTGGCTTTCTTCCCACTAGAATACTTACCTATATTAGGAGTTGCTCGAAACTAACCAAAAATGCCAATACGATCATCAAGCCCAAAGGTGGACCTATGTTTTGAGTGTCATTGGACCTCGTTAACCTCGGCAAATTTTTATATATATATATATATATATATATATATATATATATATATATATATATATATATTGTATGTTGAAAACAGTTAGTATATATTTTGCATGCAACCCTTAAGATCAAAAGTCCGATGGGCGCACTGGTTGAGCAATCGGCTCATGTGCCCTTGGTACCTTCAAATCCTGGGTTCGCCTCCGAATTCAATTCAGTCTAATTGTCAACATGACAAGCCGGAATAGTGGAATGAGGCTTGATCTCGCATTGCTTTGTCAGAGCTGGTTCTACGTGATTATAAAAGTAGAACTATATGCATGATAGATGTCATTTTTTGTCAGAGATATGAACATAACTTTCCTTTTGACTGCAGAGTGCTGGAAGAACCTATAGCTATTTTACTCAAGAGGAAATTGAGGACTTGGTGACAACCTGTGGTCTCATCAACTATACCAGTAAAGTTCAGGATTCTTTCATCATGTTTTCTGCACAGAAACCCTAATCTTTGGCCAGTTAAATCTCATTATTTTTCATGTTTTGGTATATTCTTGTATTCACTTAAATGTGCAATATATCTCAACTCTGTAGATAATATAGTAAATAGATAAAGTTGATTCAGGCAGTTAAAGCACATTCTTTACTGTGAATACCACTGCTGGTAAAACAATGTAACTAGACATTAAAATAGCTTATCAGCACATGTAATATGTATCTAGTACTTTCCCTTAATTGCTTTGTTGGAATCACTTGTATATGTTTATTAATTCTGAATTCAGCTTCGTAACTCGACAGTATCTATACATTGACACTATATCATTTTCCTTCAACAAGAACCACAAAAAATAATATAATCTTTGGTTTGTGGATAAGAAATGAATGATTAATATATGATTGGATGCTAAAAAATCTGTATGTCATTGGTTAGTGACAAGTTGGTTTGGGGAATCAGCATACTATAAAATTATAGTACCATAATAAGTCTGCCTAGGTGAACAATTGACCATGGCTGAATGATGAGTGAGCATAACTATACTACAACAACAACAACTCAGTATAATCCCACTAGTGGGGTCTGGGGGGGGGGGGAGGGGGGTGGGGGGAGAATATGTACGTAGACCTTACCTCTACTCCAAGGGAAAGGGAGGCTGTTTCTAGGAGACCCTCGGCTCAAGAAAGCAACAAGAGACGATATATTAGTACTATCAATAGACTCGTACTAAAATAACATAAAATACATAACATAAAATAACAAATAACAGCAATATAAGAAATATAGAAAATACGAAAAAAATGGAAGGTATAGCGCAATTATTGAAGCACCACCGCAAACGCTACAGCGCATCAACCTGCCGAGTATTTAGGCACCACTTTGTTGTACCAGCAGACTACTCTGATTGTCAAGCTATCCTTATCAGACCACTTGCTTGATGTCTAGTTTTCATATGAGTGATTGATAATGCAATTTTTTATATAGAAGTTAAATACTTAGAAAGTATCATATAACACGCTCCCCAACTTATTACTGCAAAAATATAACAATTCCTTCCAATAATTACCATAAGCAAATTGATCACTTATTGTGGACCTGAGGAAGTATAAAGATAAGGTGGTATTAGAATCGATAATTTTCATCTCGTAAAATAAGGTATAAATATTTTTAAAAACATCATATAATATTCTTATAGCACATATTGGAAATGCTCTGAGGATATATCAATAGTCAAATTTGCTATTACAACACTGACCTTGTCAACAATTCAGATTCGAACGCTCCTTCTCAAGGGTGATTTTATTTTCAATGCTCGAATATAAAACTTCTGATTAAGGATGGAGTAGTGCTTACCACCGTCCCATTATCTTTGGTTGTGTTCAGTGTTCATAATTCATATTTCATTTTGATGTGTCTTTTTATTTATTTATTTTTTTTCTTTTTTAAAAAAAAAAATAAACTTGGCTTTCTTACTCATGCTACACCGCTATAGTAGGATTATATATATGAGGAAGGAAGCAGTTAAAAAGATGAAATATTATCGTAGAATAAAGAGCCCCATGTGAAAGAAGGCAATAGAATAAGAATAAGGTTTTTTGAACAGAACAAAGTGAAAACTTTATCTCAGAAAAAAAAAACTTTCAGAAAGAAGTTAACACAGATCTCCCCTCGTGCGGCTAAAACGCTGATTCATCCTGTTTGTTCCTCTACCTTCCCTCGTGCACTTCTGGATCTTTGACCTTTGACCAACATTAAAAATACCTTTTTTTCTAAAATTTAATTTTAGTGCAGCGATTGTAAAGACTTTTTATACTATCAGATTAAATTAACATAAATAATATGTAACTTTGTATATCAAATCTAATCTAACTTGTAATAATCGATTAAATTGCACCGCTAATTTAGAATATATTCATACTGTCCGTCTATATGGCTTAATATCAACAAATATATCAAATCTAATACGACTTGTTATAATCGATTAAATTGCACCGATAAATTAGAATATATTTATATTATCCGTGTATATGACTTAAAATCAACAATTTATTATTCAATATATTTTTATTTTTATTTTTTGTTTTGGCTGGTCCGGAAAGCACTATGATTACTACAATTTCTTCTTGTTTGTTTGTGGTTTTGTTGGATGTTGCGGTGATAATGACTAATCTTATCCTAAAGCTTTTTAAAGATTTTTCATCCAAACTTGTAATAATTACTTGTAATTGCTTTTTAAACTAATTTGATAGTAACATTTTGTGATTTCCATAACGGAAGATGACTCGTGTGAAACAGATCTGAATTTTTATTAACTTTTCTTAAAAAAATATTAGACTATTATTCCGACGAAAGCAGTGTGAAAATCGCGGGCCAATTTCTCGCCTTCACTTTCGCGACCGATTCGGTCAGAGAATAAAAAGTCAAAAATATCAGTTGACCAAAAAAGCTACTGCGTCGGTCGCTAAGTTAAAATTAAAATGGTAAAAGAATATGTAAGCGGGTTTGCGACCACGGTAGTCACAAATCTAAATTTAATATTTCAGGCCAAAACCTATTTCCCCAATTTGTGCGCGCCCTATTTCCCCAATTTCCCTCCTCTCTCTTTCGATATCTTCAATTCTATCTCAGCGGCTGACAGAGGCAAACGGGCGGACGAGGCAAAGGCGGACAGAGGCAAACCTAGAAAAAGCAAAGCTTCCACCATACCTGTGCTTGAAATTCGTTTCAACCGAGCAAAAAGTATAGCAGGTGCCTTCTAATCTTCATATGTGCTGCAATCTCCATCCTGTTTGAGTTCTTTGGTCTTATTAAAATATGTCCGTAGGAACTAATAACCAAGAATCCATATGTGAGTGTGTTAATTCATGTTTTCCTGTAGCTCTTTTGTGATTTCCTGGAGAACTAGCAGCCCTCATGTTTAGGACTAAGGGATCGCATTAATATATGCAATACCAACTGATCTATAAGGCTATAGGAATCAGTTGATGAATTATTCCTAAGCGGCTTTAAGCGATATTTTTGTGTCTCTCGATCTTTATTATTTGCACATGTTTGGACATATCACATAGATATCATGTCATTAGGTATATTTTCTAAGTTAAATGAAAGACAATATATGGACACCAATATAGAGGCAATGTGTTATCTGCGTAGAAAATGTGAGATATCTTCACCAGATGAAAATTAAGATTCTACATGCTGCAATAAATTTTTCAGGAGTATGATTAACCCTACTTGGTAGCTCTAAAGGAACCAAACTTGTGAATACTGTATAGATCAACTAATTCCTGGTCCAGCACCATATTTACATGGCAAAAGAAATGGAGACCTAGCTATGAAGCCTTGCCAAGTGGATAACTTGTTAAAGTATAGGTGCTAAGACCAAAAGAGCTCACATTCAAATTGTATCAATGTTTTATGTCCATATTAAATGTACCTCTTCTTCTTACTTCTGTATGCTAAAGAATGCATTTTCATTAGGGATAGTAAAACATCTTTATTGTTGAATAAAAGAACAAAGAAACGGACAACTCCAGAACTCAAGTAGAAATAAAAACAGGTCTAGAATATAATAGTCCATGAAGAGTAGCGTTTTAAACAAACATGGACAGATAGTTTAAGATCTTGAGTAGCGTTTATTGAAGAGCTCTGCTTTTCAATGCACCTAAATCCTCTCTCTCCCACTCTCTTTCTCTCTGTATCGCAATTCTTTCCCAAATATAAGAGTTTGAGTATAAACATTCAGGTAAAGTGATTAAAGGAATTACAGTTATCTGCATGAAATGCCCTCTAGGGGAGTAAGAAGTAGAGTTTTTTCCACATGCCTTTGTTTAATCTAATGATGATTTATCAACTATCCATTAGGCACAACTATTGGCAGGAATATGACAATATAACACCAGAGGAAAGTAGAAAATAATCTTATGCATTGTCTTTCCTTGTACTGTAGTTCTAAGAATGTAATCTTTTGATATCTGCAACAAGTTTTCTTGACTTCACAACGAAAAAAGAAATTCTGGTTTTCCCAATCACAACATATATTTTTATCTAGGTGAACCCTTCTTAAGTAGATTTAGTTCTGTGTTTTAGTATACCAAATTTACCCTGTTTTAGCAAGAGCTTGCATGAGGATGAAGATAAAAATTAGAATGCATATTTTGCTTCTCTTTCTTCAATGCTTTATGCTCTCTTTAGATGTCAAAGTCTGAAGAACAACATGTGGCCGGTTAACTTCTTGGGGTTTAGATACATATAGTAGTCTTTGCAAAGAAAGGATGCTAAGAAAAATAGATGTCAGCCTGATTTGGTGTAAGGGGTTGGGGCTTGTGGGACTTGTTTCAGTAATTTGCGCAATCCTGCAGTGATTGGACTTAGTTTTCCATGTGAACATGTGCACTGTTTCTTTCCTAGTGAGGACCAGTGGTACAAGTAGGATATCTAACAAGAGTAATACATCAAATCCAAGAGATAGGCATGCTGTAACAGATAGGCATGCTGTAGGTCGTTCTACGACATTGTTGTCTGGTGATGCGAGTTATTCGCAAGATCACGAAGAGGTGGAAGCATTACGAAAAGAAGTTGAAGAATTGAAGGAGGAACGAAAAGAAGATCGCGCAAATTTTAACAAATTGCAGAGTCTAGTGGAGAAATTTATGAGCGGACGTCCATTTGCTCCTTCGAATGGCAACGATGGCGTGGATAATGAGTTTTAGTTTGTTATGGTTATTGATGTTTGAGACATTATTATTTGTTGTAGTTGGATGTTTAGACTTGGTAATATTTACACTTGACTATGATTGTAATATTTTAGACTAGATTGAATGGTGCCAGAATGTTTATCTCTTTTTGGATGTTTTAGTTACAAATATTTATATTTTGCATTTTATGGATTTGATTAGTTGCAACGGTGGATTGATTAGTTAGCATGGTAGATTAATTGGTTGTTATATATTTGAATTGGTAGGTGGTATTGCTTTAAAAGAGCTGGAATTTGGTCAAAAATTTCCAGATTTGCGACCACAGTAGTGGAAAAAATCAAATAAAATTAAATATTATTATAATTATATATACCATTTGCGACCGAAGTAGTGGGAAAGTTAATTTAAAATTAAACTTTAAATTAAATGTGTTGCGACAGCGTCAGTCGGAAAGTTTGCGACCGCGACAGTCGGACAATTGGCGTCATTTACTAGTCGTTTTATTTTTTGATTTTGCGACCGCTGTAGTCGCAAATTACCGACCGATTCGGTCGCTAAACATTTCAGACCAGCTATTTTGCGACTACGCTATTTCGGTCGGAATGTAGTCGAAAATTAGCATTTTCTGACCGCATTGCGACCGGTTTGGCAGTTGCAAAACAGCTATTTTCTAGTAGTGACCTTAGTCAAAATCTTACACGTAAAAATGAAAATTAAACTACTTTATTAGAAATATCATAAATTCACATGGTACACTCGATTAATTCTCGCTCGATATGGGACAATGGGTTACTTTCATGGCTTAGGCTACCAAATTAGATATCGTAGCCGAATTCTCATCATGTGAAGAATAGAACAAACCTCAGGGAGCACACTGAGTCACTAAGAGAGGTGCATGAGATGCCATGACCGAGGGCAGGAGCCCGGAGCCAGGAGCCAGGAGCCAGGAGCCAGGAGCCAGGAGAGTAAGGGCGAGTATGGGAGAAGGACTGTTGGGCTTCTAGATTGATGATGAGTTTTCGAAGAAGTGAGACATATGACACTTTAGGCAAATTTTATATCGAAAATTAGAGGAAAGTAAACTGTTATATAAAACAAAGCATATGTTCATGACATTGTAGCATGCTTTTGTGCTTGAAGTGCTATAACATAAAGGACAAATTTTGTGATTTTTGTTCGGTTAAAGGGACAATACGTGTCATAAGCTTGAATTGCGACACACACATTTTTTTGTGTGTGCTGCTAGAGTATAAAATAAACTCAACAATTAAAAATCTAGTAGTAACATGTTTGTATGTCAGCAACAAAGAGTTTGAGAGGGTTAGAGGAATATTTGAAAAGTACGAGGCGAGATGGACAAATGGAACAATTATGGATTGCATATGTGAAAGTCAGTTCATTGGATCCTTTGCATGTGAGATTTTGTGACTACCAAGTATTTTAAAAGACTTACTTATCAGAAACCCTTTTTCATGTGTAATCTATCAGAAACCCATTCTTCACTTTTGTTTCTTGTCATACATGCCATGATTCAGACATTTACTACTGTTCAATTTTGCTAAAACAAAAGAGAATAAGTTACCAGTAGGGGTGGCAAAATGATAAAAGAAAACAGTTACCACTCATATTATCCACCAAAAAGTGGGTTGGATAATGAACTTTTTAAAAACGGATCAAATATGGATAAGAACCATATTATCCATTTAGAAAATGGATAACCAATGGGTAACCAATGGTTCTAATTACATTTGTAAACCCTCAAATTGGGGGTTCCTCAAGTTAGGAAGACTAAGAATTCTCCCAAAAGTGATCATATGCAAGAAGTCATGGACAATATGGTTACTCATATTATCCGCCGGTTAACCCATTTTTTATCCATATTAAATATGGGTCGGGTCTAGTCGGATAATTTATCTATTTTTTCATTACCCGTTTCGACCCGAACTATATCCGACCCGACCCGCCCGTTTGCCACTCCTAGTTACTAGTGAAACTTCTTTCTCTAATTTGTCAAAAATCAGAACAAGTGTCTCTTTGGAGTTTAGCTTATTATACTTCCTCCACTTTCACTTTACGTGAGACGATTCGGAGTATGAAGGTCAACAACAATTACAACATACTCAGTATTATCCCACGTCGTGGGGTCTGGAGAGGTTAGTGTGTACGCAGACCTTATCCCTACCTTGTGAGGATAGAGAGCCTGTTTCCAATAGACCCTCGGAGTATGAAGGTCAAACTATCTATTTTTTTTTTTTTTGTGAAATGTAAATACAGATTCTTTGAAGTTTTTTGAAATAAACAACAACAATAAATCCAATGAAATTCCATATGTAATAGTATATACGCAGTCCTTATCCTACCTAGAGAAAATAAAGATGTTTCCGCTACCCTCGGCTCAGAAAAGATATAAAGGTAAAGTAAAAAAAAGGCTCAGGAAAGGTAAAAAGCAGGAAAAGTATTAAAAGTAACATATTTACATATTTAAAAATAACATAAAAGATAGTACAAGTCACAACAACTAACCGTTCAAATAATATATGAACAAAACGTGATTAAAATATACTCCATCTGTTGCAATCTATGTGAACCTGTTTGACTGGACACGGGGTTTAAGAAAAAATGAAGACTTTTGGAATTTGTGGTCCTAATCAATTTAAAAAGGGGCCCAGAGTATTTATGTGGTTATAAAAGCTTCTCATTAAAGGTAGAATTGTAAGTTTAAGCGAAATTGTTTTCAAATTTACAAAGGGGTCATTCTTTTTGAAACGGACCAAAAAGGAAATAGGTTCACATAAACCGGAACGGAGATAGTATATATTTAACTCTCCAAATAATAAATGTATCACATAAAATGGCCAGAAGAAGTTTTCCCAGTAGACAGGAAAGTGTTGGTAGAGGTCACTATCAACCATTCTGATTTAGTACGTGGTAACTTTGGTAGCTTCCTATGTGTAAATTCAGAAACCGTACATTCTTCTTTTAAGAAAAGGCAAAGGAAAAGAAAAAGGCTTGTCAAAGCTAGAAACGGGAAAGAAACTGTGAGGGTCAAAAAGTTAAACTCGAAGAATTACAAAAAGTTAAAGAAGTTTGACAGTGGGCCATCCTGTTTGCCCGTAAAATGGTACAGTTAGTTTATAACTTAATTTATAGACAAGCGAATCGATTTGATCCTAAAATGACAAATAAATTTAATAAAATGCAAGACTTAGCGTTGAAATTGAGATAAGACAACAAATAGCTTGTTCCGGGAGCAGAGCTTCCGAAGGCAGCAATAAGAATATCAATAGACAAGAAATAAAGTGTTATTGAGCTTTTGGATAGTATGTAGCATAAGTTTGTCAAAAAATTCGTGTCTCTTACAATGGCTGTTGAAGTCAATATTTATAGCTGCACCTAAGGAACAAGGTTCTAGGATTAAGCCCCTCTTAAATGATAATTATGGGGGCTATTGATGAATGTGTAACGGCATGCCATGGATGCCAAAATTCTCTATAACGGATCGTGTATTTAATATTCAAGAATATTCTTCATTGAATGTCATCGGATGACAAACGTTCGTTTGTCTTCATTAGTAATATTCCCTTTAGGGTCTTCCCGGTGCCAACCGAAGCTGCTGTCCCGGATCTTGCTTTCCACTTGCCTCGCTTTCCGTTTGCCTCCGGTTCCACCTGTCGCTTTATTACTCGAGTATTTAATACGAACCGATTTTACCCTATACAGATAGTCTCCTTGCTTTCCGGTGGCACATCTTTGCGCCATCGAGAAGTTGGTGAAGATACCTTTCTTGGCAAAAAATTTTCTGATCCCCTCTGAAAAAGTTTCTGACGCTTGATTAGACGCACGTCTCTCCACATTTAATTCCCCGAATACGCGTCACTCCACAATTTAGCAATACTTTCGCCAGTTTTCGAGGTAATCATGTCCACAATTTTAGCCGCCTATTTCTTTACTTATACGCCTCATTCTTCTTCTTTTACACCTCACAATTTTTTAAAACTCTCTCAACTTTTTTGCACTCAACTCTTTCTTGCTTTTAATATTCTTCTTCAAAGAACTCTTATTACCTTCTGCTAACCATGGCCTCCTCCTCCAAGAACTCAAGTTCTCTAAAAAATAAAGAAAGCACCGATGATGTTGCCCCTCCTACAGTGAGCAAGATCATTCCCAGAAGGTTTAGTATAACCAAGGATTTAGAAGAGAAGTTTCCTTCTACCAACTCTCGTACATGGGCTGTTGGCGTGTATCCTTCTTCCATCCGTCCTTCTAGCTTACTGTTGTGAAGGAGGATTATGGTTGCTATGATCCGAACATCGTCGCTTCCGATCTAGCGGAGCGAGTAACCTTCCTTAAGAAGGGTTTTACGTACATTTATATGTACCCCATCACTTTGGGCCCATTCTCATTGAGCGGGGGGCTTGACCCCGTAATTTTGGAGTATCAAGTTTGCTTGGCACAGGTGTGCCTCTTTCTGTGGCAGACGGTAGCCTGTCTACGATGGCTATGAGAAGAACTCTCATTGGCTCACATGATGAACCTTTACTCCCCCAAGATTTTTCGTGGGGGAGTAATATACTTTAGCAAACATGGCCACCATGCTTTACTCACCAGCATGGATGATGACAACGACCGTGGATGGATGTAGCGGTTCGTTGTAGTTGCCACCAGAGATATCATGCCGGCCATAACTCTATCTTTCCCTGAGTCATGCACTCGTATGCGTCAGTTCAACGTCTGTCTTTTCTCTAATGAAAGGTTGTTTCATGCTGTTACTGATCCTTCTCTTTTTATTATTTCAGCAACTCCATGGATACCACCAAGGGTTGAAGGCTTGGACCAGTGGGTCTAGAAGATTTTGGATATCCCGAGGAGGACGTTTTGGCTAATCCCGCAGAGGCTGCGAGGTTGCTGAAGGAGGCTTTCGCCCAAATAGGAGCCATCAGACCCGCTTCCGTTGAAGGTGCTTTATCTCAGAGTCTCTGGCCAGAGAACAAGCAACCAAAAAGGCGACGTTCCTCTTCGGCCGAGGGCAAAAATAAAAGGGTGAAGTACACTGCACCTGAGCAAGCCACAACCGCTGTGGTGATTAATGATGATGAGGAATCTAGTGATGCAGAGGCTTCCCTATAGAGGAGGAAACGATCTTCACCAGCTCAACAAAATGCTCAATCTGAAGAGCTTAAACGCCAACCGAGGACGACGTCCAAGTGCTCTGGGGAGAGTTTGATTTAGTGGAGAATACCAGTTCTCGCTTTCGAGTCCCACCCGCTGCTCCCGGTATTATGAGGCTGAGTACCAGGCCTCTTTCGTCTTCGGTTAATGAGCAAACAACAACCAACACTGCTTTTGCCGCATCTGCTTCTGTACCCACAATGCTATCAACTTCATCTCCTTCTACGCCAGTCATACCTTCATCACGAGCAACTGCTACATAATCCCCACCGGCCGCAGACACCCGAGAGGAGGATGTCTCCCCTCCCTAGTCCCAGACCATGGGAATTTGGGGTATAACTATTCGCCCCCCTCTGCAAATCCCCAGAGGAGGATGAGCGTCTCCCAAGTGTAATCTGCTGTTCCGGCTAGTGGAACTCGCTAATTACTTGAAGCCACTGGCTTCAGAGAAAGATAAGAAGAAAATACACTCTCTTTCGGGGGAATATATGATAAACAATGTCATGCACAGCGCAGCAGCGATATGATATTTGTTCCTTAATTTCTTTTTGATTTGTTATGACAGGATTTCTGATTTGGGTTTTGCTTTGCAGGCTAACTTCATTGCCTCCGAGGACCTTCAAAAGTTGATCCTCGATAAAGAAAGACTCACATCTGAGGGGGATCAACTGTTGGCCGAGCGGGACCAAATTGCTGCTCGCCTCCCGGCACTGGAAGTACAAGCTGCCAAAACTGGTGAGTTAGAGGCTCGCTTGCAGCAGAGTGAACAAGAAGTGATGGCCCTTAGCCAAGAAGCCTCCCAGTTGAATACACAATTTCAAGACGCCAAAGCTAAGTGGTCTGAGGTCCAACATGCTATACTTGCTACCGAACACGAGGCTGTCTCTACTAAGAGATTGAATAATTTGGAAGTAGCTTTGAACTCCAAAGCCGAAGAGGCTACTGCCACTGAGGAGAAGCGTTCCCCGATGGAGGAGAAGTATAAGAAGGTCATGGAATACAATAAGGTTCATATCTCCATTATCTGTGACCTTGATCTTAGCCTTAAGGCCACAAGATCCGAGTGGAATAGCCTTTCGAGCGAGGTTGGCCAGCTTAAGTTAGAACTCAGCGCCAAGCATATTCCCTCACTATTGAGAAAACATATTCAATGTATAGAATTGTCACGACCCAAACTGATGGGCCGCGACAAGCACCCGATGCCATACTCGGCACGAGCGTACCACTCTGTAACTGTGAAGTCTAGAGGGGTAACCCTTAACTTAGGCCGATGAGGCCATAATCTGAATCATCTTAAAATATCATCTTCTCACTGAGGGGTAAACATACCCAAAAGCTCATATATATATATAAGTATGCAGGCTGATGAGGCCGCCATGAACGTCTACTGATAGATAAAAATATACAAGACTCGTCTACAAGCCTCTAGAGATAACCGAACTGTATCATGATCGGGACATGGCCTTGACCTACCCATCAAACCTTTATATATAAAAAAGTCTCCAAGGTATAGACCTGGTAACTCCGAGAAAGTGGAGCGTACCAACCAAGCTGATGTTTGACTCTGTCTATTGGTAAGATCTATCCAGTTGTTTATCAGGACCTGCAGGCATGAAATGCAAAGTCCCCCTAGCAAAAGGGACGTCAGTACGAAATAATGTATCGAGTATGTAAGGCAACATAATAACTGAAAAGCTGAAAAATGAACGGATAATATAATAACTGAAAGGAAACTGAGAGTCAAATATAAATCTGAAGATATGCTTACCTGCTGATACTGACTCACCTCTCTCAACTATAGTAAGTAAAAATAGGTAGTCCGGCCCTATAAGGCTCGGTATATATATAACTGATCTGCCATAGTAGGCTCGCTCATAGGCGCTCGGCCATACNTGATATGTTGGTTGAGGTCCCGGGGGCTCGGGTGTGTTCCGGATGCTCAACGAGTTGTTTTTGGACATGAAATATTTCAAAAATTGCTGGTGTTTTCAGTTACTGGTTTTCTCTTATGCGATCGCGAAGCCTTGAATTAGGCAGTTCCCCCACAACTTGACAAGCATCACAATGTATATCAACATAAATCTCAATACTACATGTATTATATTATCAAAATTGATACATGGGCATGGGTTGCACCTATTCGAATCATAACACATAGAAGATACCTTTCGATCCTCCATTATTGGGATATTCAACCGAGTAAGAGCATATTCTCTCCTTAATGTTTTCGACCTTCACGGTGTGCTCCTCGACATAGATTTCGTCATAATACATTTACAGAAGCGATCTTAGCTCCCAGACTTATCTAACTAGTATAACAAATTGTTTCCCCTCATAAGCCAATTACCCATTAGCTTTACCTTTAGTTCATATTTTTGTATACCTTCCACTGTCATACACACTACACAGTACCAACATACTCATTACGTAGCTATCCAGCAGCCATTCCCACAATTTGGGACAATACTAAACATATAATATATATATATAAGTATGCAGGCTGATGAGGCCGCCATGAACGTCTACTGATAGATAAAAATATACAAGACTCGTCTACAAGCCTCTAGAGATAACCGAACTGTATCATGATCGGGACATGGCCTTGACCTACCCATCAAACCTTTATATATAAAAAAGTCTCCAAGGTATAGACCTGGTAACTCCGAGAAAGTGGAGCGTACCAACCAAGCTGATGTTTGACTCTGTCTATTGGTAAGATCTATCCAGTTGTTTATCAGGACCTGCAGGCATGAAATGCAAAGTCCCCCTAGCAAAAGGGACGTCAGTACGAAATAATGTATCGAGTATGTAAGGCAACATAATAACTGAAAGCTGAAAATGAACGGATAATATAATAACTGAAAGGAACTGAGAGTCAAATATAATCTGAAGATATGCTTACCTGCTGATACTGACTCACCTCTCTCAATATAGTAAGTAAAATAGGTGTCCGGCCCTATAAGGCTCGGTATATATATAACTGATCTGCCATAGTAGGCTCGCTCATAGGCGCTCGGCCATACTAGGCTCTGTATCTCGGCCATGCTGGGCTCGCTCATAGACGCTCGACCACAGTAGGCTCGGCATATAACTTACCATCTGATGAGAGGTTGCCTAATAGGGGCCTGCCCATCGATTATAGCTCGATGGTAATGAAAATACTGTAATACTGTATATATAGGCTCTCTGCTCTCTTGACTGGAAGAAGACAATACTCAATTAAATATGATAAGGGAGAATACTGTAACTTATGAGACTAGAAAAATGTACATAAATTTAGGAATATGATTTTCTCTTTATGCCTCGTTATCAAACTTGTGTAATTACAAGATCATGCCAAAATGAAGGAAGGGCTTAGCCTTAACATACCTGTAAGATCTCTTCCTTATTACTCAACCAAGCTCAACATAACTTCTTACATTTACAACAAGTGAAATGATATTGCTGTTAACATATAATGTCGTACCATCGTATTTGGCTAGTCGCATGACTTAAGAAAAATCGGGTTGCAACTCCCCTATTTTTAATACATCCCAAATACCACTAAGGTTCATCTACAACCCAACAACAACAACTATAACCAACACTAGCAACAACAACAATATAATCCAATATGAGTTTCTCCGATTATCTTAACAATCATATTGAGCGGCGAGCTCGTTTCTCTTACTCATAACAAGATATAAATTGAATACAACTCTTATTCCATAAATTTGGTTACAACCTTCAGAGCATCATACTTATATGTACCATATTATTTCTAGTTTAAAACCTCCACAAAATGCCTTCACAAACAGCATCATACGTCTAGCATCTTAATTTTTATCGTCAATCACTTGTTTTTCATATTTTCTTCTTCAATAAACTTAATTAACACCTAGGAAAGCTTAACAACAGCAGTCACAACATTATCAAATTATTTCTCACAATTTTCAGCCAACAAAAACCTTATTTTTAACCACAAAATAGTCCAACCAAAAAGACAACCGTATCCCATGTTCCTTCAAGTGCATCTTATGGTTTTCACTCAAACAACACAACCAATACAAGATTAACCTTAGGCACAATCAAGAAGATGTTATACATACCTTGGACAGCAGCTACAACTCAAAACTCCATCTCTACTTAGCTCACAATAGCCCTCAATCACACCACAACATCATAGAAGTATTCTCTTGTAGTCTTTAACACCTTTGATGAGGATTTGCGTTGATTTCTCTTGAGTTTGGCTCTTGGAACCTTGGACAAGTTCTTGGAGGGTTTGAGAGTGTTTTGCAGTAATTGATCTGTGGATATTGACGAAATATAATGGATAAATGCAACTTATAAGCCCACCGCCTCAATTCTCCAAGCAGGTGGGTGAGCTTGGTAGCTTGAGCAGTACCACTTCAGACACTTGTATCTCTCTACTCCGATATCGTATTGAAAAACAGTTTGCAGCATTGGAAACTAGACACATAAAGATTTACTTCCATATAAAGATCTCCATGTAACTCTCAATATATATAGATTAAACTGCGCCGCAAATTGGCCTATAAACCTGCCAGTTTCTCCGAAGTGCGGCAACGTGACTTGGTGACCCTAGTTTAAAAATCCATATTTCTATACGCTGATGTCGTATGAATAAATTGTTTGGACCATTGAAAACTAGGTTCCAAGACCTTCATTTTGGTATGATATATGTGCCAAAATGACACCATAAAGCGTACGAATTTAATTTCTCAAAACGGCTCGTTATAAGACAAATCTTAACTCGATTTTTCCGTAAGTTAAATCCAATTTTTCCCAATCTTTATATTTACGTCTAAAAATCTTATATAGTCATATTTTGAATTTACACTCCTTAAATCATGATTAACAAGTCTCATATTCATTATACCTCACCTTAGGACGCACAGGGTGTAACACCAAACTTGTCGACTTTCGACAAAACTTATCTTCTTCAATTCGTTTAGCTTCTAAGCCTTCCAACCATCTTGTTCTTGTTATTAATGATCTTAAATATTATTAACTTCCACGGTAACATGAATAACTTACTTTATAAATTTTTCAAAGATGATTTTATTTCTGAGCTTACATCAATTGACTTACGACGTACTCTTAAGTACGAAAACATGGGGTGTAACATCATTTCCCCCTTTGGAACATTCGAGGACGAATGTTGACTGATGCGCTTATCAGTCTCATACCCCATAGCTCTTACGAATATTTAAATATTTTCCTTGCCATCTAGCCAACTTCTTTGTGAACAAATCTAAAGGCCAGGGCATTCCTCCTTTAGGCCTCTTTCTCAAACCACGACTTGTAGTCGGAATCCTTCATCATGCATCCTGTACCACCTTTTTCCTTGTATGTGCGCCTATACGACTCTTCCCTCCAGCTTTTTCCTCAAGTTCTTAAACATATACAGAGCTTGACAAGATGTCTCTCTGGGCATCTATAGGTATACTGAAGTTCTTTGCTCGGTACTTTGATGAACTTACGAATATTGCTATACCTTACTTCATGGACCTGGTTATCCATCCATATGACTTTACCGCATCTTGGTAGGTCATACTGTAATTACTGAGGCCTTCCATGAAACTCCAGGTTATTCTCGTGGCTTATCGTATATGCATAAATCTAAATCCTTTAATGCTTCCTCATTACTGTTCATCTTAAGAACGACGGCCTAATCTCATCTTATACTTTGTGACTTTTGTCCATTCATTGTTGATTCACCTCAATATTGATCTATAATTTACCATAGATAACTTGAAACTTCTTACGTAATCACTATGGCCCATGTTGCAACGAGGAACATCTAGAGTAATATCCATAACCGTTTTTCATAGCATCCCAATGTGATTCACCTTACGTGGGTGTGTCAATCCTGTACAATTCATGAAATCTCCCTCTTTTTTTTCAAATAATTACTCAATCAAAGGCCCAAACGTTATCCCTTATTTATCACAAGTACATCCTCATTCTATTACCAGGGCAGCATTCCCTCTTTTCTAAGTGCTACTAGTCTTAGACTCCTTTGAGTTCTTTCAGGCTATACTGAGCTTTCTATAACTTACAGAAACCATCAGCTCTTTTATTTTCCTGGGCTTAATTCCGAGGACTTATCCATTTCTTGTCGCTTCAGCATAATTTAGTTTGCGACCTATACATGTCTATTTATACTACTCGCAACCTTCCTTCAACTTGCTTGCACCATAGATTTCCTTGTGTTATTCTGGATCATCAAGCGAGACATCACATCGTCTCTAACTCTTTTTTACTCTCTTAATCAGGCTTACCGATACCTAGAACCCATAGGTTGGAAGGCATGCCACCGCTATCTTTCCTGGATACTGAATCCCAACGCTTCTAGCCTTCTATCCGAAGTAAGGACTATTCACAACCTTCTGCACTTGAGTGTCTCGTACGTTGTTCACCTTTACTTTACTTCCTTTAAAATCTCGCATCACGTCTTCTATCTATTTGATAACTTCCCTTCTACATAGGTATGATTTACATCCACAACTTGAAGCTCTATTGTAATACGTACCCCCTGGTGCATACACAATCCGGTGGGAGCTTCATACTAACTTCTTATGAGGCCGGTACTCTTCTAACTGGCTTTCCCGTAGAGCCGTTATATAATATGGTTGTCGTACTATCTCTCTTGTACCTCTGATATTAAGGGTGATCCTACAATGTTCTCAATCGCGATTTCTATTATTTTTTGGGTCCAATAATCAGACTCCTGATTTACTTGGTTGGTGTAACTCTTTAGTTTCCTCTTCGTTCTGATCAACCTTTATGTAGGCTTAAGCCATCTTCCGGTCTGCGGCTCATGGTATTAGTTATTACTTTAGCCTTTCATGGACGCTATGGAATACCCGTGACACCATCATCTAACAATTCAATCCTTTGTCTATGACCTGGACTCAATTATTTCTTTTATTTTATACCGGAGTCTTCTACGACTGTATGATTGTCAACATATATGCTGCATGGATAATACTCCGAACTCTTAAGTGCGTTCATAACGTAACTAATTCTGGATCATTTTTCGAATAATTCCTTTCGTTTCTTCTCAACTTTCTTTAAACGTAGTCTATTACTTTTCCTAGTCTTTCTGTCCCCTTGTAGTGTGCATACTTAGCTTTTCTTAGTTCCCACGCATGACGGAATTTCCGTGCAACTCACATGATCTCGAATCCTACTTTCTTATAGAGTGAATACAATGTTATAGTGAGACTGTTGTTACATGACCATTTCTTCTTTAGGTCACTATGCTTAGGTTGAAGCCTTCTTCCTTATTTCCTTAGCTAGTCTTTTATTGTAGTACTTAGGGAGGACCCTCTGATTCTTGCAAGGCTGCGATCTTATTACATCATTTACCCAGCGGATTTTTTGATGTTCTTTCTTACTTGTGATTATCCTTACTTACTTACCATCATGCCATTTTGCTCGTAGGGTAGCTTCTAAGATGATATTTTGATTGACTTCCTAGTGGCACTTTCTTTTATCTCCATAACACTCATACGGTACCTTTTACTACCCAAACTCCTATCTTAATATTTCTCAAGGTTACGATGTCATATCGGCGAGACTGAATTCCCCATGTTGGGATTTACTATGTTTATCTTGCACGATCTATTGATTTATCTGTATCCCCTTGTTTAGTCGTAACTAGGCTCTTTCTGAATCAGTTGCTAACTACTCGTTGGTCCATTCTCATATCAATATTCTGCGTAATCTTTCTTGGGTTACTTCCTTTATCTTAACTTACCTCTCGCACTGGCCCCTTATTTATCAATAACATCCCGGGCAGGAACCCTTACTTCCTCTCCTTAACGTCGCGTTTGCATAATGTTCTGGAATCGTAGCATATCAGTAGGATTTGGATAAGTGCAATCTCATCCCTTTTCTCATTTTTTTATCGCATTCTTCCTTCACCATTCCAAAATTACTAAAACCACTTAATTCTGACTTAATGCCACATCATTCAATATTCACCCCTTTTGGGAAGTACTAAGATTTAGCGTTACGATGATCTACCTATAGATATTTTACCTCTTCATCTTTGGCGTCTTCTCACATCATCGATGAACCTTCAAGGCTTCCTGTGCCTATCTTTGTAGTAATCATATCTAGCTGTACTATTCTAGAGTGCACCATCTGGGTGTCTCACAAGGAGATCTATTAGCACATTTGCAATATCCTTTGGAAATGTCAACTAATGCAAACAATCCATCCATCATTTTGGGTTACTCTAACCCCAGCCGGGTCCTGATACCCCGTCCTTCTCTTATACCATATATGTTAGCTCCCATAGGGCATAACTAAGATCGATGTGGCCAATTGTACATACCTCTATTACTGTTGAAGGTAACTCAAATGCTTATATCTCTCTTCCTGAATTGTAGATAATGTTCATCTTTACTAACTGGGTACCTTGTACCCTTCTTCACCTTGCTTCTTTTACTTGTTGACACTTGTACCTTCTGATTCTCTCGTTGCTTTTCACCATATGGGTGGATAAATATTCATGTCTTAGGGCTCCTCAACAAGAAACTTACATGTCTTAGTACACACATGATCTGCTGAAGACCTTACATTCACTCATTATAAGCATCATGCAGAATCAAGTTCCTCTGAATCAACTCGTCCATAACAACGTGCAATCCCTTACCAACTGTCTTTCTAAATATAGGTATCATTGTATTATGAATAAGTTAGGTATTAGGAAATTGAGTTCTTACAACTGAGCTCTACCACACGATCTAAAGTAAGAAGAAAGAGTGACAGTCCTAAATGCCATGTAGCCTCCTGCTTATAAGTGTGATGCACAACACACCCATAAACAAGACTCTACTAGACACGGCTTGTAGACTCCCTAGGACAGAACTGCTCTGATACCACTTTTGTCACGATCCAAACCGATGAGCCGCAAAGGGCACCCGGTACCTTACTCAACCGAGTACCAACATAACGTATCTTTCATATCATTTTATCATAGGTAAATGAACTGGAGTAAAGCATGAGGGAATACAAACTTATACATATAAAGTACGGGCCTATAAGGCCGGCATGATTCTTTATATGCTCGAAACATAGGCCGACAAGGCCATACAAGTATCCGTATACATGACATCTGTCTACAAGCCTCTAAGAGTACATACTTATCATAAAGGTCAGGACAGGGCCCCGCCATACCAAACAATACACGTTTAAATCATACTAACCAAACAAGCAACTCTGGAGCAAACGGAGCGCACCAAAATCTTCCGCTGAGCTGATAGCCTTCTTGAAGGACTCTCGACCTATCTATTGGGACCCGCGGGCATGAAACACAGCGTCTCCAGGCAAAAGGGACGTCAGTACCAATAATGTATCGAGTATGTAAGGCTCCAAAATAAGTACATAAAAGACACGGAAGAAATATAGAGTAAGTGACTCAACCTGTAAGTCTGGATAACTCTGTAAATCATGAAATACTTATAGTGTGATGCATATGCGTATGAATGTCATATCGTGCATAGGTACATGTGTTCATAACATCATCAAGCCTCTGAGGGCATCCCATCATATCATTTCAGCCACCGTGGGCAAAATCATCAACATATACCAGCTGATCAGGTGGTAGTGTGTATATAACGCCATAACCTTTCATTTCGGCCATATACATATATATACATATATGTACGCGTATATAACGCCATCTGGTCATGGGTCAATGTGCATGTATAAATGCATGAAATGCATATGAAATACGTTAATAAAATCTCTTGGCACGTCATAACACCATTATGCCTTTGATTAACATCATGAAATAAACTATATCAATTTACGTATTTTTTGAGACCCATAAACAGATGATAGAATAATAAGACATATGGGGAATCAAGAACATAGGCATCTCTAGTATTATCTATGAATAGAGTCATTTATGGAAGTTGTGCATTTGCTCGTTTCATTCGTGTTGTATAGATCATGCCAAAAAGAAAGAAGGGATAGCCTTAACATACCTGTATGATCTCTTCCTTATTACTCAACCAAGCTCAACACAACTTCTTGCATCTACAACAAGTGAATTGATATTGCCGTTAACATATAATGTCGTACCATCGTATTTGGCTAGTCGCATGACTTAAGGAAAATCGGGCAGCAACTCCCCTATTTTTAATACATCCCAAAGACCACTAAGGGTCATCAAAAACCCAACAACAATAACTATAACCAACACTAGCAACAACAACAATATAATCCAATATGAGTTTCTCCAATTATCTTAACAATCATATTGAGCGGCAAGATCGTTTCTTTTACTCATAACAAGATATAAATTGAATCCAACTCATATTCCATAAATTAGTTTATAACCTTCATAGCATCATACTTATATGTACCATATTATTTCAAGTTTAAAACATCCACAAAATGCCTTCCAAAACAGCCCCATACGTCTAGCACCTTAATTTTTATCGTCAATCACTTGTTTTTCATCTTTTCTTCTTCAATAAACTTAATTAACACCTAGAAAAGCTTTACAACAGCATCCACAAAATTATCAATTTATTTCTCACAATTTTCAGCCACCACAAACATATTTTTAACCACAAAATAGTCCAACCATAAAGACAACCGTATCTCATGTTCCTTCAAGTGCATCTTATGGTTTTTCACAATCAAGAATATGTTATATATACCTTGGAAAGCAGCTACAAGTAGAATCCCCATCCCAACTTAGCTCACAATAGCCCTCAATCACACCACAACATCATAGAAGTATTCTCTTGTAGTCTTTAACACCTTTGATGAGGATTTGAGTTGATTTCTCTTGAGTTTAGTTCTTGGAACCTTGGACAAGTTCTTTGAGAGTTTAAGAGTGTTTTGCAGTAATTGATCTCTGGATATTGACGAAATATAATGGATAAAAACAACTTATAAGCCCACCGCCTCAACTCTCCAAGCAGGTGGGTAAGCTGCCTGCTTGGCAGCTTGAGCAGTACCACTTCGGACACTTGTATATCTCTACTCCGATATCGTATTGACAAACAGTTTGAAGCGTTGGAAACTAGACACATAGAGCTTTAATTACATATAAATATCTCCATGTAACTCTCAATATATTGGTAGAAAACTACGTCGCAACTTGGCCTATAAACCTGCCAGTTTCTCCGAAGTGCGGCAACGTGACTTGGTGACCCTTACTTTACAAATCCATATTTCTCTACCCCGATGTCGTATGAATAAAAGGTTTGGATCGTTGGAAAAGGTTCCAATACCTTCATTTTTCTATGATAT
Organism: Nicotiana attenuata; assembly: GCF_001879085.1. Taxonomy (NCBI): domain Eukaryota; kingdom Viridiplantae; phylum Streptophyta; class Magnoliopsida; order Solanales; family Solanaceae; genus Nicotiana; species Nicotiana attenuata. The sequence continues at coordinate 112,523 of NW_017670878.1, read as the reverse complement.
ATTTCCCAAAATAACATCATAAAGCTTAAGAATTTAATTTCTCAAAACGGCTCGTTACAAGGCAAATCTTAACTCGATTTTTCCGTAAGTTAAATCCAATTTTTTCCAAACTTTATTTTTTATGTCCAAACATCATATATGGTCATATTATTACTTTACACTCATTTAATCATGATTAACAAGTCTCATATTCATTATATGTCACCTTAGAACGCACAGGGTGTAACACCAAACTTGTCGACTTTCGACAAAACTTATCTTCTTCAATTCGTTTAGCTTCTAAGCCTTCTAACCATCTTGGTACTTGTTATTCATGATATTAAATATTATTAACTTCCACGGTAACATGATTAACTTACTTTATAAAAAAATTTCAAAGATGATTTCATTTCTGAGCATACATCAATTGACTTACGACGTACTCTTAAGCACGAAAATATGGGGTGTAATATTGTGCCACAACATAAGTCACACTCGCACGACAAAGACCTCGTGCCACCATGTATATCGTACCCGTGTCGTTACCAATAACACGTTCAAGAAAAATTATCAAGATTCAAATAAAGTAATGCATGATAACAACTTCCTTTTATTCCAACCCGTTATGTTACCAATAACTCAACAAAATATAAGATGATAACTCCACGTAAGTAAATCCATGTTGGCAGCCAAATCAGCAAGTAATAACAGAGACATAGAGTAGCACATTGGGAACAATGCTACAAATCATGTAAAATACATGGCACACACAAGGAAGTCATTCGCACAAATAAAAACACTCCTTTTTCATCATAAAATGCCTATATACCATCATATAACATCCCCACATAGCCACTCTTATCTCATCGTGTGCGCAACAATAAAGTAAATGCCCGCCTTGTCTCACCACATGTGTTTAACAATTATTCCACCTTGTCTCGCCACATGTGCAAACTGGATATATATAACCCGCCTTGTCTCGCCATACGTGCAATATTAACAATATCAATAGCACGGTAGAAATCTCGTGCAAACACCCGAACAATCCGCCAACAAGTCCACATGTGCCATAATCATAACGCAATATGCCGATAATTTTCATCAAGACATAAACTCACAAATTACCGACGTAGTGCACAAGGACAACCAATAAAGGGAATGCGGATGGGTGTTCAACATATAAGCATAAAATCTAACTCAAATTAGTGATAGTCTTACAAATGTCCAACCTAGCAAATTTAGGAAATACAATCTTACAACATGATCTCTAACATGGAACATGAACTCAAGTAATCATTCAAAGTGAATACACTAAATCAAATACCTCTCAACCAAAACAAAGCAATAAGAACAACCTCAGGCTAAATCCGGTCATAAATCATACATACAAACCATGTACACACTCGTCAGCTCGTGTACATGTCGATCACACATATCACAAATAAGCAATTAAGCCGAGTCCTAAGAGGTAATTCCCTCATGCAAGGTTAGGAAAGATACTTACCTTAAAAGCCCTCAATCAATACTCTAAAATGCTTTTCCTTTCAAATTCACATCCGTTCGGCCCAAATTTAGCCAAAACGACTTAATAACATCAAACAATGAAAGAGAATTCTATTTCAATTAATAAAGTTAAGATCTTTACACAATTCTCCAAAAGTCAAAAAAATTCAACCCAGGCCCGCCCGATCAAAACCTGATCCATAACCCCATGAGTCCAAATAGGTGTTTGGCTTTCAAATCCGAGTCCATTTCGACTCTCAAATCTCAAATTTTATTCAAAATATAGTCAAAAATCCTTTCAAATCCCGTGATTTTGTTGTTAAAATCCATAAGGAATCAAGTTAAAATATTGAAATTGAGTCAAAATCACCTACCCAATAGCTAGATGTAAAAATACCCTCTAAAAATTGCTTCCCGCCAAGTCTAGAGCTCAAAATAGGATAAAATGAGACTAAGTCTCGAAAACCCATCCCTTAAACCAGCTGCAGATGTCCCATTTGCGACCAGAGGTTTGTAAATGCAACATTCGAAAAAGCGACCCCGGACTGACCCAGAAATTATCGCATTTGCGATAAAATTCTTCGTAAATGCGAAGCCCATCCCTAGGCGACCAGTCGCAAAACCGACATACATGTTCGTAAAAGCAAACATCCAAACAGTCGCAAATGCAACCTAATCCTCGCAAATGTGAGGTCACTTCCCAGCGCATGGAGCCGCAAAAGTGAGAATAATCTCACAAATACAGTGGTCGCAAATGCGACATCTCCTCGTAGATTCGAGAACAGAAACACCAGCAAAAACTAAGCCAATCTCAAAACATTGCGGAATGCATACAAAACTCGCCCGATCCCCCAGGCTCCACACAAGTACATAAGCATCATACAACTTCTATCGCGCACTCTGATCATCAAAATAACATAGAAAACCACGAATCGAATACCAAAATACATGGAAATCACTATGTAACTCAAGAACTTCTAATAATACAACTAAGCGTCTAATTCCTATCAAACAATTCGGAATGACGTAAAATTTGCAGACAAGTTCCAAATGACAAAACAGACTTATTCCAAGTCCCAAAACCAAAATCCAACCCCGATATTCAATAAGTCAACTCGTCAAACTTAGGAAATTTCCAACTTCCAAATTGCCAACCTTCAGCAAAAAGAGCCAAATTGACCTAGGAACCTCCGAATCTAAGTCCGGGCATATGCCTAAGTCCAAAATCACCAGAGAACCTATAGGAACCATCAAAACACCATTTTGGGGTTGTTTTAACAAAATTCAAACCTCGATCGATATTTCCAACTTAAGCTTCCAAACTAAGAATCAAATGTTTTGAATCAATCCAAAACCTCCTCGAAATCGAACCAACCATCTCTGCAAGTCACATAACCACAAATACACACACTAAAAGATTCAACAGGGAAAATGGAGCTTAAATACACAAATCGACCGGTAGGGTTGCTACATACTCCCTCTTTTAAACAAATATTCATCCTCGAACGTGCCAAGAGTCGTTCCAAAGACATCAAATCACAATATAAACTTAGCATACACATACACACAGGTGATCCCACATCACCGCAACCCACATAAGCTCGTCAACACCACCTCGACTGAAGATTATTCCCTTTAACCTTAACCAATAAGCACTAGAACCAAATTTCAACATCCAAACCTCCCCCAAAGACCCGATTCACACATATACACATTATATCAACCTCAACAAGCTGCAACAAATCATAAATACCTTCACAAGGTATAAGCACACCACATAACTCATCACTCATATTCCCAAAGCAACACCTCCAACTATAATAGTTGCCCATTACCAAACCTGATACTTGTAAATAACCTCATATTAGCTAGAACCTTGTTCCAAACCTTCACAAATATTCCAATGATGTTGAAAACATGTAAAAACTCATACCACTCACCCAACCAACAAATCGTGGAGTCCTCTTTCTCGGCTGGAACTAACACCTAGCTCTAAGTTGATCAACGACATTCTTATCCTGATATACCTCATCCAAGTTCGATCGCACTAATTCCAGGTCCAATGATCTCTTCTTTACTAGTACAATCTATCCGACAGAACCAAACACCACCTAGTCACATATGTCGCAATCCGAACCCAACAAGCACAATAATATAACTAAAGATGGAAAGGGAAACACATGAGAGAACTATCTGACAAGCCCAATAGGTAAAACTACCCATTGGTATCATATTATAAATCCATCCCACAAGAAAGAAGCAAATCACACGCAACAACCACAAAGAATCTCATCCTAACATAACTCCATCGCAGCACATAGCCCGGTCCAAACATACCGATCCACAAGGAACACGAGGATCCCATCCTCAACTCGGAATCACAAGTAGGATAAACATCCTACCAACCAAAAAACTTTCATTAACTCAATCCCGTAGAATAAAACCACAACACGCAACGAACTCCACATGCCTATAGAGCACCTCAACCGCAAGTCGTGACCAACCCATCACAAAATCACATCCAAATTCACCATATTACGTAATAGAAGTTCAACCCTAGTCTCAAGACCCCCAAAATAGTAATCAAACAAGAACGATAGACACGAGCTACCATTATAGAATCCTCCAACAAGCGTAGACACATAAACAGGGGTACTTATGAATCACGAGGCATATCTAAACATAAAACAAAATAGGTCGATACGTACAAATAAATAGAACCCAGATCAAATTAAACTGATGCATCTCTATGACAAACTGGAACCATACCATACCTATAACGACATCATCTGGTGCAACAGCGTCAGCCCTTCCAAGGAAAGCATAACAACGGGCCTAGCCTCCCCCTCTAGGATGCCATCTACCTGCATATCCCCCATATCTAGCTTGATGTGCCAGTGTAGTAGCAACTGGAGCGGAACCTATAGCCTAAGTACTATGTTGAAGCACACCCGCCCAAAGTCTGGACGATCTCTCACCATGTGCCTGATATGCTCACACTCAAAGAAACCTCTCTAATAACGTGGATGTGGGAGCTATTCGAAATGTGTGCTCTAGGACCCATGGGCAACTGGAGCACCACATGAAACCTAAAGTGCCGACTGAACTGGCTGACCAACAAAACCTCTACTATGACGCGCCTTGCCCCTAAAATAGGGACCAACAGATCCTCTGAGTCCATAAGGCTTCTTAGCCTCCCTATCCTCTCTCTCTACACTGCGGATACGCTCTAACCTTCTAGCAATTTCCACAACCTGATAAAATGGGGTATCAGTCTCCAGCTCCGGTGACATCCTATATCCTCAATAAATCTGCAGACTCTCTCTCTAATGGTAGAAACCAAAGCAGGTGCATGATGAGATAACTCAGCAAACCTCATAACATACTTAGCCACAATCATAGTCCCCTAACGTAACTACTCGAAAACGGTGCGCAACGCTTCCCTGAGGGTTTGTGGGACGAACTCCCTCAAAAATAGATCAGTGAAATGAGCCTAAGTAAGTGGTGATGCGCCAGTTGGTCTACTCTCCTCATAAGTATGCCACCACCTATATGTCGTCCCCCTCAGCTGGAAAGTAGTAAGAGCGACCCCGCTCAACTCCACTATGCTTATGGTGCGCAAAATATGGTGGCACTATTTATAAAATCCTAAGCATCCTCAGAATATATGCCACTGAAAGTAGGAGGATAATACTTCTTGAACCTCTCTAACCTCTTCTGCTCCTCCTCAGACATTGCTGGCCTAACCTCAGGCTGAACAGCAGTTGCACCGGTATAACACCCAGAGTCTGATCAATATGAGACTGCTGCTCTGGAGTATGGGCGGCGGGAGTCTGAGATCCTCCCCGGACTGAGAATTAGTTGGTGAAACCTGAATCAATCCCGCCTAAGCCAAGGTAAAAAACATGCTAGGAAATGCGCCAAAGTCTCCTGAAGTCCAGGGGTAGCAACAGGTGCCTCAGGTTCCTGCTCCCCAATTGGAGCTACTGGTGGATCCTCAGGTGCTGCTCTGGCAGGTGCTCTAGCTATGGCACGTGCCCCTACTCAGCCTCTACCTCTGCCCCGACCCCTAGCAACACTGGCCCTAGGGGCACCATCTGTGAGAGAATAGAAAGACAAAGACTCAAACTCCGAGATCAACAAATCCGCACAATAGGACAAAATTTTCCTAAGAGTTCCTTAGCCTCTCAAAGAAAGGTACAAACGTCCCGTACCGATCCACAAGACTCCACTAAACTTGCTCGCGACTCATAAAACCTATGAACCTAGAGCTCTGATATCAACTTGTCACGATCCAAAATTCCACCTTAAGGATCTTGATGGAACCTAGTCTCTAAAACTAGGTAAGCAGATCACCAACAACAGTTAAACCAAAAAAACATGATATTATGCAGCAGAGTTTAATATAAATGCGTAAATAAAGGTGATACAAGCCAACGCGGCGATAATCACAACAAATCCCCAGGACTAGGTAGTACAGAGTCACAAACTCTAACTGAATACATAGAAATAACTCCAAAAACAATAATGTTAAGATAGAGAATTGATAGTATAAATGTAAGGAAAGAACTCCAAGGGACTGCAACGATCAAAGCAACTCTACCTTGAATCCTCACGATAAAAACCTCTCACTACCTGGATCTGCACAAAAAATGTGTAGAAGTGTAGTATGAGTACACCACGGTCGATAACCAATTAGTATCAAAACTAACCTCTGTGGTTTAGTGACAAGATTCAAGTAAAGACACTCACTAATCAAATAAGTTGTGCAAAATATCGAGAACCAACAAAAAAGAATAATAACAAAAAGCAATAACTGCAATCTCATCAAACTAAGCGATAACCATTTAGAACAAATAAAGGTCAGTTTCGACAATAAGTTATCAAATCAGCAAGTAATAACAGAGACACAGAGTAGCACATTGGGAGCAACACAACAAATCACGTAAAATGCATGACACACACAAGAAAGTTATAAGCGCAAACAAGAACACTTCTTTTTCATCAATAAAACGTCCCCAAGACATCACATATCATCCCCACATAACCACGCTAATATCACTGCATGCGCGACAATAAAGTAAATGTTCGCATTGTCTCGCCACACGCGTTTAACAATTATCCTACCTTATCTCTCCACACACAAAAACCCGATATATATAGCCTATCTTGTCTCGCCACATGTGCAATATCAACAATAATAATAGCACGATAGAACCTCGGGCAAACACCTAAACAATCCGCCCAACAACGTAAGAATACCCTGCACAGCAAAGACCTCGTGCCACAACATGAGTAACACTCGCACGTCAAAGACCTCGTGCCAAAACATGAGTCACACTCGCACGACAAAGACCTTGTGCCACAACATAAGTCACACTCGCACAATAAAGACCTCGTTCCACTACATATACCATAATTGCACGGCAAAGACTCGTGCCACCATGTATATCGTACCCGTGTTTACCAATAACACGTTCAAGAAAAATTAATCAAGATTCAAATAAAGTAATGCATGGTAACAAATTCCTTTTATTTCAATCTGTTATGTTACCAACAACTCAACAAAATATAAGATGATAACTCCACGTAAGTAAATCCATCTTGCAGCCAAATCAGCAAGTAATAACAAAGACACAAAGTAGCATATTAGTAACAATGCAACAAATCACGTAAAATACATGGCACACACAAGGAAGTCGTAAGCACAAACAAGAACACTCATTTTTCATCAATAAAATGCCCAAGTACCATCACATAACATCCCCACATAGCCACCCTTATCTCATCGTGTGCGCAACAATAAAGTAAATATCTGCCTTATCTCGACACACGTGTTTAACAATTATCCCATCTTGTCTCGCCACATGCGCAAACCCAATATATATAGCCCAGCTTGTCTCGTTGTATGTGCAATATTAACAATACCAATAGCACGGTAGAAACCAAATGCAAACACAACAATCCGCTCAACAAGTCCACATGTGCTATAACCATAACAACACAGCATGCCAATAATTTCATCATGAGATAAACTCAAAATTTACCAACGTAGTGCACAAGGACAACCAATAAAGGGAATGCAGATGGGTGTTCAACATATAAGCATGAAAGCTAACTCAAATCAGTGACAATCTTACGAATGTCCAACTTAGCCAATTTAGGAAATACGATCCTACACATGATCTCTAACATGGAACATGACCTCAAGTAATCATTCAAAGTGAATACACGTAGAGCAAAGACCTCTAAACCAAAACAAAGCGATAAGAGCAAACTCGGGATAAATCTGGTCATAAATCATGCATACGACCATGTACATACTCGTCACCTCATGTACACGTGGATCACACATATCACAAATAAGCAATTAAGCCGAATCCTAAGGGGTCCACATGGGGTTAGGCAAGATACTCACCTCAAAAGCCTTCAATAAATACTCAAAGAATGCTTTTCCGTTAAAATTGACCTCCATTCGGCCCAGATCTAGCCAAAAATGACTTAATAACATCAAACATTTTAAGAAAATTCCATTTTAATTAATAAAGGTAAGATCTTTACACAATTTCCCAAAAATCAACAAAAATTAACCCCAGGCCTTCCCAGTCAAAACCCGAGTCAAAGGGTGGATCTTGACTACCCATAATCTTACGAGTTCAAATATGTGTTTAGTTTTGAAATCCGAGTCTAGTTCGACTCTCATATCTCAAATTTTTATTTTTCAAAACATAGGCAAATATACCCAAAATTTCTTTCAAATCCCATTATTTTGATATTAAAATCCATAAAAAATCAAGTTAAAATATTAAGATTGAGTCAAAATCAGTTACCCAATAGAATAGATGTAAAAATCCCCTCCAAAATTGCCTCCCACCAAGTCTACGTCTCAATTATGATAAAATGAGACTAAGTCTCAAAATCTCATCCCTTACACCAGCTGCAGATGTCGCATTTGCGACCTGTGGTTCGCATATGCGGCATCCGCAAAAGTGAATAAAGGCTCGCAAGAGTGACCCTTGATAGAGCCCAGCAATTAGTATTTGGGATAAAACTCTTCGCAAATGAAAATCCCCTCCCTAGGCGACCAGTAGCAAAAGCGACACACACGTTCGCAAAAGCGAACATCCAAACAGTTGCAAATACGACCTAATCCTCGCAAATGCGAGGTCTCTTCCCAGCAGCCCAGATCCGCAAAAGAGAGAATAATCTCGAAAATGCGGTGGTCGCAAATTCGACCATCTCCTCGCCAATGAGAGAACAGACACACCAGCAAAAATTGTACCTCCCTGAAATCACTCCGGAACGCAACCGAAACTCACCCGAGCCCCCAAGGCTCCACACCAAACATCCATACAAGTACGTAAATATCTGACAAACTTACTCGCGCACTCGTATCATCAAAAATAACATATAAAACCACAAATCTAACACCAAAATGCATGAAAATCTCTATGCAACTCAAGAACTTCTAAAAACACGACCAAGCGTCTGATTCCTATCAAACCAGCTCAGAATGACGTCAAACTTGCAGACAATTTCCAAATGAACAAATGGACTTATTCCAAGTCCTAAAACCAAAATCTAAGCCGTTAACCACAAAATCAACCCATGGTCAAACTTAGGAAATTTCCAACTTCCAAATTGCCAACTTTCGGCAAAAAGAGCCAAATCGACCTAGGAACCTCCGAATCCAATTCTAGGCATAATCTAAGTCCAAAATCACCATGAGAACCTATTGGAACCATCAAAATACAGTTCCGGTGTTATTTTTACAAAAGTCAAACCTCGGTCAATGTTTCCAACTTAAGGTTCCAAACTAAGAATCAAATGTTCTAAATCAATCCAAAATCTTCCCGAAACCAAAACAACCATCCCTGCAAGTTATATAATCATAAATACACACATGGAAATCTTTAAAAGGGAAAAAGGAGCTCAAATACACAAAACAAACAGTCGGGTCGTTATAGGAGGGATCGTGATGTGGCCTTCATGGTGGGTGAGATGGTTCTACTTAGAGTTTTGCCCATGAAGGGCGTGATGAGGTTCGAGAAGAAGGGAAAGTTGAGACCTTGGTATATTGGTCCTTTTGCGATTCTTTAGAGAGTGGGTGAGGTGGCCTATCGACTTGCATTGCTACCTAGTTTAACGGGAGTTCACCCCGTGTTGCATATTTTCATGCTCCGAAAGTATTATGGTGATCTGTCACATATGCTAGATTTCAGCTCAGTGCAATTGAACAAGGATTGGACTATGTTGAGAAGCTGGTGGCTATGTAAGATAGAATATCCGGAAGTTGAGGTCGAAGAAAATTGCATCGGTGAAGATTCAGTGGAGAGGTCAACCAGTCGAGGAGGTGACTTGGTAGATTCAAGAATTATAAGCGGAGCCAATATCCTCACCTTTTTGGTACTTCAGGTATGTCTCTATACTAGTTCGAGGATGAATATTTGTTTAAGAGGGGGAGAATGCACTGATCTGACCGATTGTTTTGAGTATTATAGTCATGTTTCTCCTATTTGATGATTTACACATGTGTGTTAGGGGTTACGTGATTTTCGAGGATGGTTGATTAGGTTTTCGGGAGGTTTTGGATTGATTTGGGGCATTTAGTCCCTTGGTTGGAGGCTTAAGTTTTAAGAGTTAATCAGAGTTTGATTTTTGTGTAGACGACTTTCAAATGATATTTTGATTGTTCCAATACCTTCATATGGTGATTTTGTACTTAGGAATATGTTCAAATTTGGATTTGGAGGTTCCTAGGTTGATTTGGTTTTATTTGGTGAAAGTTGGAAAGTTGAAAGTTTGGAAGGTTGATAAGATTAACCGAGAGTTGACTTTGATGATATCATGTTCGGATTGTGGTTTCGGTAGTTGGAATAGGTCCGTTGTGTTATTTGGTACTTGCATGCAAAATTTGAGGTCATTAGTAGTGGTTTAGCATATTCGGCATAAGTTTTGAATTTGGAAATTTGGATTAGTTTCTTATACTTGAATTGAGGTGCGATTCGTGGTTTCAATGTTGTTTTGTGCGATTTGAGGCCTCGAGTAGGTCGTGTTATGTTTTAGGATTTGATGGTGTGATTGGACGGGATCCCAGGGGCCTCGAGTGAGCTTCGGATGGGGTTCGAATCTTTTTCCCTTGTTTTGGACTGTTGATTTGTTGATGTATGGTTTCCTTCATCGTGATTGCGATAAGGTAATCGCGTTCGCGGAGAGCATTTGGTGTCATGCGAGTTTTGTTCTTCGCGTCCGCATTCATGGAGCTTAAGAGGTAGTGGCCTTCGCATTCGCGAAGGGAGATCGTGTTCGCGTAGAGGAAGGCCGGCTGGGGGTGATGGCAAGCGTTTGTTCTTCACGATTGCGTGTATAAGGCCACGTTCGCGTAGGCCCAGGAGGTTGAGCATCGCATTCGTGAGGGTGTCATCGCGTTCACGTAGAAGGGTCAGTAGCTGGGGGAGAATTTTCTTTCCCGATCGCGAGGTAGGTCCCATAATCGCGATGTGTATACCTAGGCAGATCATTTAAGTACTTTACTTCGAGGGATTTTGTCATTTAATCACATTTTGATCTATAGATCTCGAATTAGGGCAGTTTGAAGGAAATTTTTATGATTTGGATTAGGGTAAGTATTTTTTTAATCGAATTTGTTTTATTCATGATTCCAACCTTGATTTTAGCGATTAATTGATAAATCGAAGTGAAGAAATTGGGATTTTAATAAAAAAATTCTAAAGTAAAAATTGATGATTTGAAGGTCGATTTGAAGCCGGAATTGGATGAAACACATATATTTGGACTCGTATTGAAATGGATGTTCGAAATTTATGAGTTTGATCAGGTTTCGTGGTGCGGGCTCGGGGTTGACCTTTTGGGTTGATTTTACATAATTGAACCAAGATCTTAGCTTTATCGTTTGGGCTTGTTACCTATGGCTTTAATTGATATTATTAATTTGTTTTGGTTAGATTCGATTCATTCGGAGGTTGATTCACGCGGGAAGGGCTTCTTAGAGTATTGACTTTGCTTGTTTGAGGTAAGTATCTTCCCTAACTTTGTGTGGGAGAATTTTCCCCTAGGATTTGGTCTAATTTGCATTATTTGTGCTATGTGAAACAACATGTACATAAGGTGAAGTGTGTGTACACGGGAATATGTGTGGTAATTGTCCGAATTACACCCTAGGATATTAATATGCTTTGAATTTGGTTTGTTTGTTATATGAAACATGTTTTATTGTTGTTCACTCTCTGCGCCCTTATGTTATTGTTATGATTCTTGTACACGTTGCTGTCAAGTTGTGGGCTATATCTTGTTGTGGCTTTTGTATATTTATTGTGGTATTGTGGCACATGTGTACGTGTTGCGTCGATGATTGTATTTGTGTGGAGTACAAGGGTGGCGAGATACGCTTGCTGAGACATAAGGGTGGTGTTTATTGATGCGCATGCGGCGAGATAAGGGAGATTATGAGCGTATTGCAATTAAGGGGAATACTTTACTGTAATGCGCACCCAGCTAGATTAGGGGACTTATGCGTCTGTAGCTATATAAGGGGAAATATTTCATTGTGAAGCTCACGCGGGGTCAGAAGGGTGGCTTGTTGATTATGTTTTATGGTATATCAGGGTTATTCTTGATGTTACTCTTATGTTGGAACGGCTTGATGATTTAAATATATCTTTGCTTTTCTTAAATGATTTCACTTTGTGTTTTATGGGTTGTTGGTTAATTTGTCGTGCTATCACATGCCCTGTTCCTTGATGATATTTATTTTCTTATGCTTTTCCGTTGTCAGTTTTATATTGATATTCTGCACAGACTCTTTGACTAGTGAGTATCTTGACTTGAACCTCGTCACTACTCCACCGAGGCTAGTCTTGATACTTACTGGGTATCGATTGTAGTGTACTCATACTACGCTTTTGCACATTTTTGTGCAGATCCAGGTACCTTGGATTGTGTTGGTCGCTAGAGAGTCGAGCCAGAGCTGTGGAGACTTCAAGGTATACCTGTTGTCCCGCGCAGGCCTCCGGGTCACCCTCTTTAGTTGCTTTATTACTGTTTATGTATTCGAAACATGGACGTATCCTTTGAGACTTATTATGTACTTCTTGTAGAGCTTATGACTTAGTATTACCGGATTTTTGGGATGTGCGAATGTTGTATTCACTTTACGGCTATGTTATGGCATTTTTCAGCTTTTATAAAATAGTTAAGTTGCTTTATTTTGTTTGATCTCATGTGTTAGGCTTACCTAGTTTTAGAGACTAGGTGCCGTCATGATCCTTAGGTGAGATTTTGGGTCATGACAACCAAAATGAAAGTCTAAACTTTTTAGCTGTATGAGAAAATGAACAACAATTATTTGAGAAGATTTTAAATTTGGTTTTTATGTTATCAGCGTTGTGATGCATTATACTTTTAAAAGGGAATGGTACAGAAGAAGTTTTCCAGCAAACAAATCACTTGGATAAATGAAAGGGTGTTGAAAATCTTTTGCCTAGAACAGTTTCTTGGACCGAAGCAAGGCTAAGTTGGAGGGTACCGTAGCCCTTGGAGAAATGCGAGTGCCGATCACAATAGAAAAGGTGAGGTTTGGTCAAATAGCCACTTTTATGGCTGTTGTTTGAAACACAACTACGATTCTATAATTGTCTGAAATTATACTTTTCTTAATATGGATAAAATTTTGACAAAAGTACCGTAAATTAAATATCATCAAAATCTCCATGTTTTATAAACCATAACATGATATGCGAAATGATTTCCAGCTATATGCCCTTTTTATTTGTTAGATTCATTCTTATTTGGTTATTTTCTTTGAAAAAGTAGAGCAGCTTCTTCCTTAATGTTTTTGCTTTTGGAGTGGTTGAGAGACTTGGGTAACAGGCGAAAAAAGTAAAGATCAAGCTATAAAACAGTGGGGATAAAAGATGGAATTATTTTAGTTACAAAAGCGAATATAAAGTTGATTGGTATATAAAATACTAGTTTAATTATGGATAGAAATAGTTGGAGTTCCTGTATGTTTTCTTCTTTAGTTACTATCATTCTCCAACTATATTTTACTTCCCGTAAGAAATACAAAAAAAGATAAAATCAGTTTGAAATAAAGAAAACTACTTGAGTTTCACGTTAAGTTTTCTAGGCTTAGCCTATGATAGGTAAGGTTGTACGAGTGTTGAAAAGATATATAAAATTTTAGAGAAGTCAATTATAGACCTTTGCTATTTGGATCTAGGCATTTAATTGTAGTAATGTGTTTATAGCATAAGAAATCAAGTTTACAGCTTTGGAGAACGAAAATATTTTGGGAAAACATTAAAGAAAGTATTAAAGCTAATTTGGGACACGTGTAGGACTTAACCGCTCCATAGAGACAAACATAATGTGAATTAACTTACGAGAACATAATTCACAAGAGCTAAGATACAGTGGTCAAATTTATGCTTTTTCAATAAGTTACAGTTTACCTTTAATTCTTGAAAGATTTAATAGATTCACCATTCATCTGAATAAAAAAAGCAAAATCAAAAATTTGCTATTCGTCATTTTGAACTTGTATAAAAGGCAGTCCGGTGCATTAAGTGCATTTTGAACTTGTATGCTTTTCAAAATTCGTGATATAGATGATATGAATAGTTTAATAATATTTATATCACATTGGTACTATTTGATATGGGATGTTGCCCTTCTTAGAAACTAGAACTATAAGTAGTACAATAATTGGGGTAGGAAGACCCATATATACTACAGGGAAAAAATCTATAAAACATGCAGCTCGTCTAATATTCTAGTCTTATACATGATGATTCCATATGCAACCTCACTCAAGGGATGCATCCAAAATTAACATTTGGCCTCACAAATCGCTTTTGCAGAAGTAACCTCGTCCACGAAGATACTCTAACTCGTAATTAGACCATATATTCTGCGATCAACACTCACTAACCTTTAAGTTCTTCCTGCCGGAAATTAGGAAAGGCAATCAAGCTGCTTAAAAGAGTAATTTTGTGGTCACGGCCAACAGCTTTTAACTCCAGGGAAATTGTTTGCATTCTTGTACATCAGAAGCAAAAATCAACATGCTATCCTAAATATATAGTTGAGGGGAATAACCAGTGTGATCTCATGAAGTGCCTATTTCGCGGCATTTCAATGCGGATTCAACTACTTTAACCTTCTTGGCATTTTCACTGTTCACCAGTGAGAGCTTTTCAAGTGATGCTTTAAGCAGTGACATTTCATTTTCCTGAACATGGCTCTTTCTCCTCACTGATAATTGTCGCTGTTCATTTGATCGACTGGCCTGTGGAGAATGTGTGAATCTTTTCAACCTGGCATTTACTGCTTCAATAGAAAAGCGCAGAGCATCCAACTCCACTCCCCTATATCTGTCTGCATTACAAAAAACATAAGTCAGTTCCATATACGAGAAGGTTAAAGCCAGAAAAAGGTTAATACATACTTTCCGCCCAACTTGCACCAATTTCCCATTTACACACCCTAGACAACAGGGTTTCCTTTACACAACTAATATATAAAATTACGTAGCTAAGACCCCCCAACCCCCCAAGATGGCCTAAGACCACTTCGTCTCACGAAGTGTATTACATGGGCCACCCATAGAGTGACCTGTGTCGAAAATTAAACAAAAAATTACTGAAAATCCCCCCACCCACCCACCCCCATCCCAGTCTCCGTCCCACTACTCGACCACCATTACAGACCCCTCTCTGTATGTTCCGTACCAAAACACTTGCTTCCTCTCAGACACTACAGCCACTATCTAAATAAGCAAATTTAGTTGTGCTATCTATATTCAGCTGCAGAACCCATTAATCCAAGAAAAGAAAAACGACAGGCAACCTCCCCATGTGGGCTTCGGCAAAAGGAAAAGAAAACACCATCTCTTCTCTGTTACATCCTTAACTGCAGCAAAAACAACCCATTCAGCCATATAAAAAAAACTTTACAGCTCCTTGCACGACCAACCATTTTCACCTTTAACCGCCAACCATCGACCACTCTCCGCCAATCTCCATTTTCTCTAATCTCACTCACCTCACAATTTCTCTACCACCAGTCTCACCTCAGTTTCACCTAAAAAGAAAGAGAAAAACCCCAAACAGCTACACCATAAACGCCAGCCAACACCTCTCTTCGACTCCAGCAAATGCATTAAGATGGTCTGAGGTGGGGACGGGTAGTCGTGTGTGGAGTAAGAAAAAANGGTCTGAGGTGGGGAGGTAGCGTTGTGGTGGAGAAGAAAAGGGGTGTTGTCACTGGTGGTGAAGGTAGTGTAGGTTAAGATGGGGGTGGAGGTGGAAAAGAAAAAAATGAAAAATAAAAAGGATTTAGACCTTAGGATTGTTTGAATTGATCTAGACAGTTGATTTTATCTCACTTTTTCTTTTTTCAATTTAAAGCTCTTCACGCCCTCGAAAAGATGGAAACATATGCGCCTGACACGTCTCCAAATTGTGGGGAACTCGCTGCGGAATTTCCAAGTTAAGTTTTGTAAAGGGAACCCCGTATTTTAAGGTGTGTAACCAGAATAAATTGAGTAGCTCTTTTTCGGGCTTACAGGTTAGTTCCCTTTTAGGGATGCTTCTAGAGCATCAGAGAGTTGGTAAAGACAGTCTTTTGGCCATATACAGAAGACAAAACATATTTACATGCATTATACTGTTTTTTACGCAAATGATAAGTCACAATAAACCAAATAAAACTACATTAAGCATTAGCATTAGAGGAGCAAATACCAAGTTCAGACTTGAACTCTCGTTCAGCTTTTGATAGAGATCTCTTGTGTGCTGCAGGCAGGTGTCGCAGGCTTTGCAAGCGCTCTTCTAGCTTACTGTGAAACTGAACTGCATGCTCAATACGATCCTCTATCTTTTCCTGTTTCCTTTCAACTTCCAAAATCTTCTGCTGTGCTTTGTGCAATCGAGAGTGCTGGTCATCGATGATCTTCTTTACATGAGGTGCATGATGCTGAAGTTCAAAGTACACCTAATAACAGAAGAAAAGTACCGTGTATCATCAAACTAAGAGGCCAGTCTAGTGTCAAAAGAACTGAAAAGGAGGGAAGAAAACAAGATTCGCTTCTACTTTTGACCCAAGTGAGAAATGAGGAGGAAGAGGGCGTCAAATCAAAGTATTAAATTCCTCCTCTTCAAAACACACACTTCTGAGATTTAAAATAAACATCTTCAGAGAATAGGGAGATTAACAATACCATCAAAACAAGCAGAAGAACTGCTACCAAATTAAATAAATAAAATAATTTCTTTCACTCAATTTTTTAATTAAGTAAATCAATTATAATGAAATTGGGGGGGGG